>NC_041391.1:627681738-627703075 GCF_002162155.2 Triticum dicoccoides
CATTGGATGTCTTCTGGTCCATAAAAAATCCACAAAAAGTTTTGCTGCATTTGGACTCCATTTGATATTGATTTTCTGTGATGTAAAAAACAAGCAAAAAACAGCAACTAGCACTGGGCACTATCGCAATAGGTTAGTCCCAAAAAATGATATAAAGTTGCTATAAAATGATTGTAAAACATCCAAGAATGATAATATAACAGCATGAATACTTCATAAATTATAGATACATTAGAGACGTATCAGCAGGCCGATGTTGGAGGCGACAGGGCGACCGATGCGGGGCCCACCAACTAGACACCATGCTGCATGCCTGAGCGGACGTCACGTGAGGCTGCCACATGGAGCCCTCTGATTGGCGCCTCCAGTTGGGGCAGATCCCTCCTAGCGTGTTGACCGCCTTGGATTTGGAGCTCAGGGCAGTGTATCTCCTCCGGATGATGTGCCAAGATCTTCTGTTGATGATCCTTTTATTTCATGATCTTTTGCCTTTGAAAAGTGTATTCAAGAAAATACAAACACAAGATCTTCCGCGCCAATGATTTTTTTCATCAAGGACTACTACCCGTGTATCTGAAGTTTCTCAGCGTAGTACCAGGTCACAGTCTAAAGTATTTAAACCCAACGAATACAAAGTGGTACAATAAGGTATGACAGTCGCAAACGTGCTTTCCTTACGAGTACTGGTGAACCAGATCATTTTATTGATGCGCTTGCACATAAAGAGTGGAAAGAACTTATGGATAGTGAATATCAAGCTCTTATGAAAAATAAAACTTGGCATTTAGTTTCACCAGGAAAATTTAAAATGTGATTCATTGCAAGTGGGTCTATAAAATTAAAAGGAAGGCAGCTGGAAGCATAGACAGATACATGGCTAGACTAGTTGCAAAACATTTTTACAAGATTTGCAATTGGTTATGATGATACTTTCAGCCATGTTGTTAAAGCATCTATTATTAGACTTGTACTATCTATTACTATTTCTAGAGGTTGGAGCCTACGACACCTAGATGTTCAGAACATGTTTCTTCATGGTGTTCTTGAGGAAGAAGTGTTCATGAGGCAACCACCAGGGTATGAAAACAGAAGCACACAACATTATGTTTGCAAGTTAGATAAATCTTTGTATGGGTTAAAGCGGGCCCCTAGAGCCTAGTACTCAAGGTTGTGCACACAGTTACAGCAACTTGGATTTACCCCATCAAAAACAGGTACCTCTCTATTCTTCTATAACAAAGGCAACACAACAATATTTGTTGTTCTTCATGTTTGTGATATAATTGTTGCTAGTTCCAGTGCAGATGCTACCAGTTGTCTTCTTCAGGGTCTTAATATAAAGTTTGCATTCAAATACTTGGGTAGTCATCACTATTTTCTTGGCATTGAAGTAAAGCAGGTGAAAGTTGGAATACTTCTGCCATAGGAAAAATATACTGCTGATATTCTCAAAAGAATGGGAGTGGAATACTATAAGCATGTAAGTACACCACTCTCAACCTTAGAAAAATAAATAGTTGATGGAGGAGAGGCACTTGATCCAGAGGATGCAACAAATTACAAACACGTTGTTGGTGCACTACAGTGTTTGATTTAATGTTGGGGAAAGTTGCATACAAAACAAAAAAAAATCTATGCACACGCAAGATCTATCCATGGAGATGCATAGAAACGAGAGGGGGGAGAGCATCTTCATACCCTTGAAGATCGCTAAGCGAAAGCATTTATCAATGCGGTTGATGTAGTCATACACCTTCATGATTCGTCCCAATTGATGTCCCTTGAACTACATCGGTATTTCTCCAAAGAGGAAGAGATGATGCAGTACAGCTACGGTAGGTATTTACCTCAGTTATGAAAACAAGGTATCAATCTAGTAGGAGAACCAAGCAATACTATGTAAACGGTACCTACACACAAAGAACAAATACTTGCAACCCGACGCTTATGAGGGGTTGTCAATCCCTCTACGGGTGACAGCGCCAGATGTTGTCAAGTTGACGGGATAAAAATTGTGATAGATTGGATAAATAGATCTCGATAAAATGCGAAACAAAATAGGTGCTAAAAATTGCAGCAATATATTTTCGGGTTTTTGGAATAATAGATCTGGAAATAAAAGCAAAAAAAAATATCTCAAAGCAAATATGATAAAGAATAGACCCGGGGCTGTAGATTTCACTAGTGGCTTCTCCCGAGAAAATAGCACACGGTGGGTAAACATAATTGTTGGGCAATTGATAGAATACCAAATAATTATGACAATATCCAAGGCAATGATGATTATATAGGCATTACATCCAAGATTAGTAGACCGACTCGTGCCTGCATCTACTACTGTTACTCCACACATCAACCGCTATCCAGCATGCATCTAGTGTATTAAGTTCATGGAGAAACGGAGTAATGCAATAAGAACGATGACATGATGTACACGAGATCTATTCATGTAGGAATAGATCCCATCTTGTTATCCTTAATAGCAACGATACATGCGTGTCTTGCTACCACTTCTGTCACTAGGAAAGAACACCGCATGATCAAACCCATCACATAGCACCTCTTCACATGGCAAGAAAAATCGATCTAGTTGGCCTAACTAAACCAAAGATTCAAAGAATAAATATAAGGCTATAAGTAATCATGCATATAAGAGATCAAAGAAGACTCAAATAATATTCATGGATATAGATCTGATCACAAACTCAAAATTCATCAGATCCCAACAAACACATCGCAAAAAGAGTTACATCGAATAGATCTCCAAGAGACCATTGTATTAAGAATCGAAAAGAGAGAATAACCCTTCTAGCTACTGCCTACGGACCCATAGGTCTATGATGAACTACTCACGCATCATCGAAGAGGCACCAATGAGGATGATGAACCCCTCTGTGATGGTGTCTAGATTGGATCTCGTGGTTCTGGAACTTGCGGCGGCTAAAATTGTTTTTCGTTGACTCCGCTAGGTTTTTTTTTGAACATTTGGGTATTTATAGGGCAAAGAGGCAGTGCGGGAGGTCACCGAGGTGGGCATAACCCACCTGGGCGCGCCTGGGCTCCTGGGCGCACCCAGGTGTCTTGTGCTCACCTCGGGCCCCCTCTCCGGTACTTCTTTGGCACATCTTGTGTCTTCTGGTCCAAAAAATCTCCAAATAGTTTCGCTGCGTTTGGACTCTGTTTGGTACTGATATTCTGTGAAGTAAAAAACAAGCAAAAAACAGCAACTAGCACTGGGCACTATGTCAATAAGTTAGTCCCAAAAAATGATATAAAGTTGCTATAAAATGATTGTAAAAAATCCAAGAATGATAATATAACGGCATGGAACAATAAAAAATTATAGATATGTTGGAGACGTATCAGCATCCCCAAGCTTAATTCCTACTCGTCCTCGAGTAGGTAAATGGTAAAAACAAAATTTTTGATGTTGAATGCTGCCTAACATGTTCATCACATAATCTTTTCTTTTATAGCATGGACATTTGGACTTTTATATGGTTCAAAGCAATAGTCTAGTTTTGACATGAATATTTAAATACTCAAGCATATCAACAAGCAACCATATCTTTCAAAATATCAACACTAACAAAAGTTGTCCCTAGCCCATCATGCTCAATCATTGATTCATTCATGAAACACACTCGCATATTAGCTACATCCAATGCTCAAGTACGATCATAGTGCCCCTTAGTTGGTGCTTTATAAGAGAAGATGGAGACTCAAATAAAAATAAAAAATTCATAAAGTAAATAGATAGGCCCTTTGCAGAGGGAAGTAGGGATTTGTAGAGGTGCCAGAGCTCAAAGCTTAAATTGAGGGATTTTCTTTTGAGAGGTATACTTTTCCCGTCAACGAAAACGACCGAGTAATTCCCAACACTTTCCTTGCTAGATATATCACAGGCAGTTCCCAGACAGAAAATAAAGTTTATTCCATTTTCCACCATACTTTCACACTCCACGGCTAGCCGTATCCATGGGTATCGTCCGTATCAACACTTTCCAAGGAATTTATTATTGGACAACGTAAAGTAAATTCATTTTTCATTTCAGGACTGGGCATCCCTATTACCGCCGTACTCGTGCAATGACAAGTGAATAAACACTTATCTTCAGAATAACACATCTAGCATGGAAAATATTGGCCACCCCCTGCCGCTTCCTTAGCGGTATGGGCACACAAAAAGGAAAATTATTTTGAAAATTAGAGATGGCACATACAAATTTGCTTAAAACGGCACGGGAATACCGCATATAAGTAGGTATGGTGGACTCATGTGGCAAAACTGGGTTTAAGGATTTTGGATGCACAAGTAGTATTTCTACTTAGTACAAGTGGAGGCTAGATAAAAGATTGAGAAGCAACCAACCAAGAAACGAAAAAACACATACGTGAGCATTAAGCATAACTAACACCGAATAATGCACCACAAGTAGGATGTAATTTCATTACATAACTATTGACTTTCGTGCTTGCATAGGGAATCACAAACCTTAATAAAAATATTCTTACTAAAGCATAATTACTCACCAACATGACTCACATATCACTATCATCATATCTCAAAACTATTACAAGGAATCAAGTTTAATTTTTCCAATGATCTTCATGAATTTTTTTTATTATATCCCTCTTGAATATCTACCACTTTTGGACCAATTTCATATATTGCAATTGCCTTTAACAAGCTCAAACAAATCTAAGTGAAGAACATGATCATAATGATTTTCATCTCTCAAAATAATATAAGTGAAGCATGAGAAAATTTCTTCAAAATTACTAACTCTCAAATAAATCTAAGTGAAGCATGATAGCATTTCCTCAAAAATATAAAAGCACACCATGCTCAAAAAGATATAAGTGAAGCACTAGAGCAATTCCATAGCTCAAAAAAATTAAGTGAAGCATAGAGCAATTCTAACAAATCATAGCATAATTTGGCTCTCTCAAATAGGTGTGTCCAAAAGGATACTTGTGACAAACTAAAAAGCAAAACAAGCAAAGAATCATATAATACAAGACGCTCCAAGCAAAACTCATGATATGTGACGAATAAAAATATAGCTCGAAGTAAAATACCGATGGTCATTAGAAGAAAGAGGGGATGTCACTCGGGGCATCCCCAAGCTTAGTTGCTTGTTTCTCCTTGGATATTATCTTGGGGTGCCTTGGGGCATCCCCAAGCTTAGGCTCTTGTCACTTCTTATTCCTTCATCCATCGTGATCTCACCCAAAACTTGAAAACTTCAATCACACAAAACTTAACAAAACCTTCATGAGATCCATTAGTATAATAAAACAAATCTTTACTTTAGGTACTGTTGCAAACCCATTCCAATTTTATTATTGCATTATACCTACTGTATTCTAACTTTACCATGGCTTATACCCCCCATCCAAACCATAGATTCATCAAAATAAGCACACAATGCAACAAAAATAGAATCTGTTAAAAACAGAACAGTCTGTAAAGACGTGAATATCGTCATACTTATGTAACTCAAAAAATCTGAAAAATTAGGACAGCATAGGAAATTGGTATATAAATCTTGTGTAAAAAATTAAGAAACTTTAGTCTCTTATGTGAATTTATAAAATTCTTCTACTAGACGCAAACATTTCTGTTTTCCAACAAAATCAAATCAACTATCACCAAGCATGATCCCAAAGGCTTGGCTTGGCAAAAAACTAATTAAAACATAAAAACACAATAATAACAGTAGCATAATTGTGCAAACACTCAAGAATAGAAAGAAAAAGGTAAAAATAAATTTTATTCATTGGGTTGCCTCCCAACAAGCGTTATGTATGCCCTTAACTAGGCATTGATAATTTTAATGATGCTCGCATGAAAGACAAGAATTGAAGCACAAAGATAGCATCATAAAGCATATGAGAAACACATTTAAGTCTAACATACTTCTTATGCATAGGAATTTTATAAGCAAACAAATTATCAAGGCAAGAAACATCTAGCATATGCAAGGAAGAAGAAAGAAGCAATATCAATCTCAACATAACAAGAGGTAATTTAGTAACATGAAATTTTCTACAACCATATTTTCCTCTCTCATAATAATTACATGTAGGATCATATTCAAATTCAACAATATAGCTATCATATAAAATTTTCTCTTCATGATCACATGCATAAATGTCTTATAATCTTCCAAGATAGTGGGATTAATATCAACTAAAGTCATGACCTCTCCAAACCCACTTTTATCAAAAAAATTGTAAGATTGAGCGCTCTCCAAATATGTGGGATTCTTTTTACTTAAATTTGACACTCCTCCAAGCCCAATTTCAATATTATTGCAAACATATTCATCATGAGGCTTAAATAAATTTTCAACATCATAAGAAGAGTCACCCCAATCATGATCATTACAATAAGTAGTAGACATATCAAAATTAGCATCCCCAAGCTTGGGGTTTTGCATATTATTAGCACAATTGACATTAATAGAATTTATAGTAACACCATTGCAACCATACCTTTCATTCAAGGAGCTATCATGAATCACTTCGGAAATTTCTTCTTTTAGCACTTCATCACAATTTTTAGATTCACGAATCTCAAGAAAAACTTCGTAAAGATAATCTAGTGAAATCAATTCACTAGCAATTGGTTCATCATAATTGGATATTTTGAAAAGATTAGCAAGTGGATGCGGATTCATATCAATAGATGTTTAGCAAGCAAAGATGCAAGCAAATAGAAGACACATGGCACACAAGCAAAGATAGCAAACGAACAAAAATGCAAATATTTTTGTTCTTCTCTAAAAAATGTTTTAGAAGTGGGGCAGATGAAAATGAGAGGCAAAAAGCAAATAATGTAAATTGCAAGGAGATGAGATTAGTGATAAGGATCCTGATAGGTGTTGATGATGTCTCCCTGGCAATGGCGCCAGAAATTCCTTTTGATGTTGCTTGAACTATGCCAGTATTTCCCCAAAGAGGAAGGGATGATGCAGTACAGCTATGGGTAGGTATTTGCCTCAGTTATGAAACCAAGGTATCAATCCAGTAGGAGAACCAAGCAACACTATGTAAACGATACATGCACACAAAGAACAAATACTTGCAACCCGACGCTTGTGAGGGGTTGTCCATCCCTCTACGGGTAACAGCGACAGATATTGTCAAGTTGACGAGATAAAAAATTGTGATAGATTGGATAAATAGATCTCGATAAAATGCGAAATAAAATAAGTGATAAAAAAGTGCAGCAAGGTATTTTGGGGTTTTTGTAGTAATAGATCTAAAAATAAAAGCGAATAAGAATAGATCTCAAAGCAAATATGATAAAGAATAGACTCGGGGGCCGTAAATTTCACTAATGGCTTCTCTCAAGAAAATAGCACACGATGGGTAAACAAATTACTGTTTGGCAATTGATAGAAGATCGAATAATTATGATGATATCTAAGGCAATGGTCATTATATAGGCATCACATCCAAGATTAGTAAACCGACTCCTGCCTGCATCTACTACTATCTCCACACATCAATCGCTATCCAGCATGCATCTAGTGTATTAAGTTCATGGAGAAACGGAGTAATGCAATAAGAACGATGACATGATGTAGACGAGATATATTCATGTAGGAATAGCCCCCATCTTGTTATCCTTAATAGCAACAGTACATGCGTGTCTTATTGCCCTTTCTGTCACTGGGAAAGAACACCGCACGATCAAACCCATCAGCACCTCTTCCCATAGAAAGAAAAATCGATCTAGTTGGCCTAACTAAACCAAAGATTTAAAGAAGAAATATGAGGCTATAAGTAATCATGCATATAAGAGATAAAAAAAGACTCAAATAATATTCATGGATATAGATCTGATCATAAACTCAAAGTTCATCAGATCCCAACAAACACACCGCAAAAAGAGTTACATCAAATAGATCTCCAAGAGACCATTGTATTGAGAATAAAAAAGAGATAAGAAGCCATCTAGGTACTGCCTATGGACCCATAGGTCTATGATGAACTACTCATGCATCCTCGAAGAGGCACCAATGAGTGAACCCCTCTATGATTGTGTCTAGATTGGATCTCATGGTTCTGGAACTTGCAGCGGCTGGAATTGTTTTTGTCGACTCCCCTAGGGTTTTTGGAATATTTGGGTATTTATAGGGCGAAGAGGCAGTGCGGGAGGTCATCAAGGTGGGCCAACCCACCAAGGCGCGCCTGGGCTCCTAGGCGCACCCAGGTGTCTTGTGCTCACCTCGGCCCCCCTCTTCGGTACTTCTTTGGCCCATCTTGTGTCTTCTGGTCCAAAAAAATCTCTAAAAAGTTTCGTCGTGTTTGGACTCCATTTGGTACTGATATTCTATGAAGTAAAAAACAAGCAAAAACATCAACTAGCACTGGGCACTACGTCAATAGGTTAGTCCCAAAAAATGATGTAAAGATGATATAAAATGATTATAAAACATCCAAGAATGATAATATAACAGGATGAACAATCAAAAATTATAGATACGTTGGAGACGTATCACCAATCAAGTATCGAAAGTACGGCACCTCCGTGTTCAGCTTGATGACATCCTCGACTTCTTGATCCAGCAAGAGGGGCGAAGTAGTAGATGAGTTCCAGCAGCACGACGACGTGGTGACAATGGTGGTGAAGAACAATATCCGTAGGGCTTCACCATGCACAGCAAAAACTAGACAGAGGATAAACTAGAGGGAATGGGGTTGCCGGCACACGGTTTGGTGATTCTTGATCTGTTCTGGGTGCTAGCCCTGCCCCTCTATTTATATGTTGAGTTGTGGGGTCGTAACTTGGAGAAAGAGCCTCCTCAAAGTCAGTTTTCCTAGCAACGCAAGAGTCCTTCTTGGACTCCAGGACCAGACGCTAGGGTCCTTGGCGTCTGGCCCCAGACGCTAGGGTCCCTGGCGTCTAACCCCCTGGCCTCCGCAAAACTTCCTTTTGCACCTTCCAAAATCCTCGTGGGCTTTACCCCTTGTCCCAAATGAAGTGTTCTCGTACCCGAACATTTTGGGAAACATCTGAAACCCCTTCTAGTGAATTCTGGAAGACTGGAACCCTTCCGAAGACTAAATACTACTATCCCATATACTAATCTTTACCTCCAGACAATTCCGGAGCTCCTCATCATGTCCGTGATCTCATCCGGGACTCTGAACAACATTCGGTCACCAACATACATAACTCATATAATACTATATCGTCAACGGACGTTAAGCATGCGGACCCTATGGGTTCAGGAATGATGTAGACATGACCGAGACGCTTCTTAGGTCAATAACCAATAGCGAGACCTGGATGCCCATATTGGTTCCTACATATTCCATGAAGATCTTTATCGGTCGAACCTTTATGACAACATACATAGTTCTCTTTGTCTGTCGGTATGTTACTTGCCCGAGATTCGATGTCGGTATCCCCATACCTAGTTCAATATCGTTACTGGCAAGTCTCTTTACTCGTTCTGTAATACATCATCCTGTAACTAACTCCTTAGTCACTTTGCTTGCAAGCTTCTTGTGATGTTGTATTACCAAGAGGGCCCAGAGATACCTCTCCGTCATACGGAGTGACAAATCACAGTCTTGATCCATGCCAACTCAATAGACACCTTCAGAGATACCTGTAGAGCACCTTTATGATTGCCCAGTTGTGTTATGATGTTTGATGGCACACAAGGCATTTCTTCGGAGTCCGAGAGTTTCATGATCTCATGGTCGAAGAAACATGTATTTAAAATTAAGAAAGCAGTAGCAAGAAACTGAACGATCATATGCTATGCTAACTGTTGGGTCTTGTCCATCACATCATTCTCCTAATGATGTGATCCCGTTATCAAATGACAACTCATGTCTATGGTTAGGAAACCTTAACCATCTTTTGATCAACGAGCTAGTCTAGTTGATGCTCACTAGGGACACGGTATTTGTTTATGTATCCACACATGTATTTAAGTTTCTGGTCAATACAATTCTAGCATGAATAATAAACCTTTATCATGAATAAGGAAATATAATAATAACAACCTGCTACGTCTTGAGCTTGCGTTGGTTTTCCTTGAAGAGGAAAGGGTGATGTAGCAATAGTAGCGTAAGTATTTCCCTCAGTTTTTGAGAACCAAGGTATCAATCCAGTAGGAGGCTCCTCAAAAGTCCCACGCACCTACACAAACCAACAAAGAACTCGCAACCAACACAATAAAGGGGTTGTCAATCCCTTCACAACCACTTGCAAAAGTGAGATCTGATAGAGATAGTATGATAAGATAAATATATTTTTGGTATTTTATAACATAGTTGTAAAAGGTAAAGATGCAAATAAAAGTAGATTGGATGCAAATATGATAAGAGATAGACCCGGGGGCCATAGGTTTCACTAGAGGCTTCTCTCAAGATAGCATAAGTAATACGGTGGGTAAACAAATTACTGTCGAGCAATTGATAGAAAAGCAAATAATTATGAGATTATCTAGGCATGATCATGTATATAGGCATCACGTCCGCAACAAGTAGACCGACTCCTACCTGCATCTACTACTATTACTCCACACATCGACAGACTCTTGCCTGCATCTAGAGTATTAAGTTCATAAAGAACAGAGTAACTCATTAAGCAAGATGACATGATGTAGAGGGATAAACTCATGCATTATGATATAAACCCCATCTTTTTATCCTCGATGGCAACAATACAATACGTGCCTTGCAACCCTTTCTATCACAGGGTAAGGACACCGTAAGATTGAACCCAAAGCTAAGCACTTCTCCCATGGCAAGAAAGATCAATCTAGTAGGCCAAACCAAACTGATAATTCAAAGAGACTTGCAAATATAACCCAATCATACATAAAAGAATTCAGAGGAGATTCAGATATTTCTCATAGGTAAACTTGATCATAAACCCACAATTCATCGGATCTCGACAAACACACCGCAAAAAGAGTTTACATCGAATAGATCTCCACAAGAGAGGGGGAGAACATTGTATTGAGATCCAAAAAGAGAGAAGAAGCCATCTAGCTAATAACTATGGACCCGAAGGTCTGTGGTAAACTACTCACAACTCATCGAAGGGGCTATGGTGTTGATGTAGAAGCCCTCCGTGGTCGATTCCCCCTCCGGCAGAGCGCTGGTGAAGGCTCTAAGATGGGATCTCGCGGATACAGAAGGTTACGACGGTGGAAGTTGTGTTTCGGGTGCTCCCTGGATGTTTTCGGGGTACGTAGGCTTATATAGGAGGAAGAAGTACGTCGGTGGCCGCCCGAGGGGCCCACGAGACAGGGGCGCGCCCTATAGGGGTGGGCGTGCCCTACCCTCTTGTGGCCACCTTGGCTGCTTCTTGACTTGCACTCCAAGTCTTCTAGATCACGTTCGTTCCAAAAATCACGCTCCCGAAGGTTTCGTTCCGTTTGGACTCCGTTTGATATTCCTTTTCTTCGAAATACTGAAATAGGCAAAAAAAATAGCAATACGGGTTGGGCCTCCGGTTAGTAGGTTAGTCCCAAAAATGATAATAATGTGTAAAATAAAGCCCATAAACATCCAAAAGGGGTAATATAATAGCATGGAACAATCAAAAATTATAGATACGTTGGAGACGTATCAAGGATCCCCAAGCTTAATTCCTGCTCGTCCTCGAGTAGGTAAATGATAAAAACAGAATTTTTGATGTGGAATGCTACCTAGCATAATTCTCAATGTAATTTTATTTATTGAAGCATGAATGTTCAGATCCAAATGATTCAAGATAAAAGCTTATAAAACATGAAAATAATAATGCTTCAAAGCATACTAACAAATAATCATGTCCTATCAAAATAACATAGCCAAAGAAAGCTTATCCCTACAAAATCATATAGTTAGGCCCTGCTTCATTTTCATTACACAAAATACTCCCATCATGCACAACCCCGATGATGAGCCGAGCAATTGTTTCATACTTTTTAACGCGCTTCAGCTTTTTCAACTCTTACGCAATACATGAGTGTAAGCCATGGACATAGCACTTAGGTGGTAACAGATGGTAGTTGTGAGGACAAAAAGAGGGAGAAGATAGTCTCACATCAACTAGGCGTATCGACGGGCTATGGAGATGCCCATCAATAGATATTGATGTGAGTGAGTAGGGATTGCCATGCAACGGATGCACTAGAGCTATAAATATATGAAAGCTCAACAAAAAGAACTAAGTGGGTGTGTATCCAACTCGCTTGCTCACGAAGACCTCGGGCATTTTGAGGAAGCCCATCATTGGAATATACAAGCCAAGTTCTATAATGAAAAATTCCCACTAATATACGAAAGTGACAATATAGGAGACTCTCTATCATGAAGATCATGGTGCTACTTTGAAGCACAAGTGTGGAAAAAGAGATAGTAGCATTGTCCCTTCTCTCGTTTTCTCTCATTTTATTTTATTTTCTTTTTCTTTTTCTCTTTTTTTTTCTTTGTCCTCTTTTCCTTTTTTTTCTTTTTGGCCTTTCTCTTCTTTTTTCTTCTTCTTTTTTTATTTTGTAAAGTCTGAAGTCTCATCCTCACTTGTGGGGGAATCATAGTCTTCATCATCCATTCCTCACTGAGACAATGCTCTAATAATGAAGATCATCACACTTTTATGGATTTACAACTCAAGAATTACAACTCAAAGCTAGAACAAGATATGACTCTATATGAATGCCTCCGGCGGTGTACCGGGATATGCAATGAATCAAGAGCGACATGTATGAAAATTATGAAGGTGGCTTTGCCACAAATACGATGTCAACTACATGATCATGCGAAGAGCAATATGACAATGATGGAACGTGTCATAATAAAGGAACGGTGGAAAGTTTCATGGCAATATATCTCGGAGTGGCTATGGAAATGCCATAATAGGTAGGTTTGGTGGCTGTTTTGAGGAAGGTAAATAATGGGTTCAATACCGGCGAAAGTTGCGTGGTAATAAGAGAGGCTAGCAAAGTGGAAGGATGAGTGTGCGTATATCCATGGACTCACATTAGTCATAAAGAACTCATATACTTATTGCAAAAGCCTACATAGCCCTTGAAGCAAAGTACTACTACGCATGCCCCAAGAGGGATATATTGGTAGGAAAAGACCATCGCTCATCTCCGACAGCCACTCATAAGGAAGACAATCAAAAGAGCACCTCATGCAACAATTTTGTCACACAACTTTTACCATATGTGCATGCTACAGGACTTGCTAACTTCAATAGAAGTATTTCTCAATTTCATAAGTATCCACTAGCATGACCCTAACATTACTACCTTTATATCTCAAAACAATTACCAAGCAACAAATTGATCATAGCATCCAATTCACTTCCTATGATAGTTTTTATTATACCCAACTTGGATGCTCATCATTCTAGGCCCAACTTTGTAACCATAGCAAATGCCATGCTGTTCTAAAAGACTCTCAAAATAATATAAGTGAAGCATGACAGACTAGCAATTTCTTCAAAATTAAGTTACCCCCATGCTCTAAAAAATATAAGTGAAGCACTAGAGCAAAAACTATCAATCTCAAAAGATATAAGTGAAGCACATAGAGTATTCTATCAAATTCTAATCAAGTGGGCTTCTCCCAAAAGGTGTGTACAGCAAGGATGATTGTGGTAAACTAGAAATCAAAGACTAATATAATACACGACGCTCCAAGCAAAACACATATCATGCGGCAAATAAAGATATAGCTCCAAGTAAAGTTACCAATAAACGAAGATGAAAGAGGGGATGCCTTCCCGGGGCATCCCCAAGCTTAGGCTTTTGGCTATCCTTGAATATCTTGGGGTGCCACAAGCATCCCCAAGCTTAGGCTCTTGCCACTCCTTATCCATAGTCCATAAAAGCTTTACCCAAAACTTGAAAACTTCACAACACAAAACTCAACAGGAAATCTTATAAGCTCCGTTAGTGAAAGAAAACAAAACCACCACATAAGGTACTGTAATGAACTCATTCTTTATTTATTTTGGTGTTAAACCTAGTGTATTCCAACTTTTCTATGGTTCATACCCTTAAATACTAGCCATAGATGCATCAAAATAAGCAAACAACACACGAAAAACAGAATCTGTCAAAAATAGAACAGTCTGTAGAAATCTATAACTAACGCAAACTTCTGGAACTCTAAAAATCCTACCAAAATAGGACGTACTGGACAATTTGTTTATTGATCAGCAACAAAAATAATCAATGCAAAATCTGTGATTTATTCATTTTTTTCTCGTGAGCGCAAAGTTTCTGTTTTTCGGGCAGAATCAAATCAACTATCATCATAGTTTATCCTATAGGTTCTACTTGGCACAAACACTAATTAAAAGGTAAAAACACATCTAAACAGAAGGTAGATGCAAAATTTATTACTAAACAGGAACAAAAACAAAAAACATAAAGAAAATTGGGTTGCCTCCCAAGTAGCGCTATCGTTTAACGCCCCTAGCTAGGCATAAAAGCGAAGATAGATCTAAGTAGTGCCATAATAATAAGATAGATCTTGAAAACTCATCTCATATTCTCTACGTTCGGCAGCAAGTTTTCTTTGAGGCAAGCAAAAGTAATCAAAAGGGCTAAATTTGGCGGGACAAAAGTCCCCAAGATCAATCATAGGAGGAACTGGCTCCTCCTTTGGCCCTTCATAATGCACAACCAATTCATCACTATAACATTCTTTTGTCAAAATTTTGTGAGCCTATACTCAAGAGAGTATCCAAGCTCATTATTTCGAAGAGCAAAATCATTATTAAGTTCGGAAATTCTATCAACAAGGACATTGGTAGGAACCTTTTTTCTAAGGTTTTCATTGAAAGCAACATAGTCCGAAGATTGAAAGCGCCTAAATTCCTCTTGATCATAGAGGATCGCCTCTATGGGAGGACGACCGGCGTCCACCCTATAGTGTGCAAAGATTTCTTTGGCCTCTCTTATGATAAATCTAAACTCATGAGCCAAAAAGATAGTAATAGCGCGCTTAACAGAAGAATGCTCAATATTAGAAAATTCTAGGAAAATTCTTTGTATGCAAGGATGCATATGCATAAATTGTCTTTCAAGTTCAACTAAAAGCATAGCAATGGCATCTGCAAGACTACTGTTCTGTGAAGAATAGAACCACCCATGGAAGGTAAAGCACCGGCACAAGTAAAGAAATCTTGAATAACACTTTTTCCAATAATATTACCACTACCGATTCGAAACTTTTTTAGTATGCAAGATAGGGGGTTCTTCGGCCGGAGCCTCAGAATTTTCCATGCTATCATTATTGTCCATATCGATGATAATCTCCCCAATTTCAGACATAACGGCAAACAAAAGCGAGGAAGAAGGAAGCAAGCGAAAGAGAGAGAGATTGGGAAAGAGAGGGCGAATAAAACGGCAAGGGTGAAGTGGGGGAGAGGAAAACGAGAGGCAAATAGCAAATAATGTAAATGCCAAGGAGATGGGTTTGTGATGGGTACTTGGTATGTCTTGACTTGAGCGAAGACCTCCCCGGCAACGGCACCAGAAATCCTTCTTGCTACGTCTTGAGCTTGCGTTGGTTTTCCTTGGAAGAGGAAAGGGTAATGCAGCAATAGTAGCGTAAGTATTTCCCTCAGTTTTTGAGAACCAAGGTATCAATCCAGTAGGAGGCTCCTCAAAAGTCCCGCGTGTCGTGGTTCTAAGTCTGAAAGTAGAATAGGGGGGTAGGAATGGAGAGGCAAGATCCAAGCTATGGAGTAGTTGTGTACGCAAGGTGTTTACGAGTTCAGGCCCTTCTCGGAGGAAGTAACAGCCCTACGTCTTGGAGCCCGGAGGCGGTCGACTGGATTATATGCGTGTGAATTACAGGGGGCGAACCCTTTACACAGAGGAGGGGGTGGCTTATATAGAGTCCGCCAGACCCCTCCGGCCCTCAGTTATGCAGGGTTTAAGGTACATTAAGGTCTGGCATTACTGGTAACGCCATACATAAAGTGATATCATGACCATAAAGACTACTTAATGACAGATCGTTTGTGTGCAGAGTGACTCTAGATCTCCTGGTGGTCGAGTGAGTGGCTTCATGGTCGAGTGTCTTTGAGTCCGTCGAGTGATATCCTTCCAGGTTGACTGAAAGGTAGTTTCTTCTAGAGATGTCCTTAGGGAGGATACTTTGGACAGGCCCATGACCCTACCCTAGGTACATGGCTTCATCGTTAGCCCCCGAATGGATCGAGGTTTGAGTGAGGAAGGAGTTGAGAATTCTTCCGACCCATTTTTCGTGCTATGAGTATGTCTTGTTCTTGATCAATGACCTTAGGTGACGGCACCAACTTCTTTTTCAGTCGCCTTGATCCATTCTTTGTATCTGTCGAGTGACTTTTCTGTACTTGGAGATCGCCGAATGACGGATCGGAGGAAATCTCCAGTCTGACAAGTTGTTGTTCATGGATTTAGCGGGATCTGAATTTCGGGAAGCACGCGAGGCAGAGGAAGCCATGGTACTCGGATGGGATAAGGCAGCAACGCCTCGATCTTCACGCCACCTTTTTCGCCATGTATCGCTCGCGCGACTGTTGCGGATTTGACAGGATCGTCCGGGCCTACCAGTCAGTCACTCGGAAGCAACCCCATATAAGGCGTCGGACGGGGGTTTTTGAACAGTACACCCTCATTTTCTTCTCCCTCTTCCTCAGATTCATCTGCTGCATTCGCCACCGTCCCAGTGCTGCTGCTCTGTGCGTGCTTCGCCGGCGACGATGGTGAAGGAGAAGACGGCGGCTTTGGAGCGGGCAAAGAAGGCGATGGCGAAGGAGAAGGGAAGAGCGACCAGTCGGGGCGGATCCTCGTCGCGGGCCGGTCTGCCGTAGGGTTGGATCCAGGGCGACTGGATCCGCTTGACCATCCGCCAGAAGGATCTTGACGACCTGGCCGATGAGGGACTGATCCCTCATGGATCAGCGAGGCTCCTGGGGAAGGAGTGGCATCCGCAGCCTCAGGAGGGTGAGTGTGTCCTCTTAGCCACTCACATTGACCGCGGGTTTTCTTTTCCGCCCCACCCTTTCTTTCGGGGATTTCTGAACTTCTTTGGGGCACAACTCCACCACTTCACACCCAACTCTATCGTGTATCTCGCTGCTTTCGTGTCCTTGTGTGAGAATTTTTTGGGTTGCCGGCCGCATTGGGGCCTTTTCAAACACATCTTCACCTGTCGCTCCCAGACGGTGAAAAAGGCCAATCTGAGTGACGAGAGAACCCAAGTGATTCAGATGTGTGGGGGTCTTGGGGTCCAAATGAGAGGTAAAAGTGCTTTTCTAGCCATGGTCCTTCCTGGGTCGGTTCGAGGGTGGCAATCGACTTGGTTCTACTGCCAAGACCAGCCGACGCCAGGGCAGTCGACTGGACTCCCTCCTTTCTCCATGGATCGAGTGAGCAAGCCGTCCTCTTTGAAGGTTGTCTCGGAGGAGAAGGCTCAGGTTAAGGTGCTGGTCGAGCGGGTGGTCCAACTTATCTATGACGGGGTGGCTGGCATGGATCTTCTGGAGGTTTTTCTTTGATGACGTATCCAGCCGCTCCAATATCGAGACCATCCAATGTGGATGTATTCTGGCACCGAAGACACCACTCGGGTCCACCCGGAGGAGGTCGAGGACGCCACGCTGGAGAGGTGGATGACTGCCATCACAGGGAACAAGGACAACCCCCGAGGAGCCAGGAGGATCCCTCCACTCAACCAATCATACCAGCCAGACAAGGTCCAATTATGTACCTCCAACTGTGATCCTACTTCCTTCATTCCGTTTTGCCAGGATTCAATCGACTGATACTTGTCTTGTTTGTTGTCTTCCAGGTCACTACCGAGATGTACTCGATGCCCAATGGGACGCAAGAACAGATCGAGGAGGAGGAGGAGGAGGAGGGGAGTGGAGGCGAAAGTCGGGAGGAGTGGCAATCTGATGGCGAGGAGGATGAAGAAGACGACGGTTCTGGTGAAGAGGAGGAGAAGGAAGAGGAGGAGGAAGTCGACCCTCCCCGTACTGAAAGGCGATCCAAGCTCGCCCATGATCTCGCAGTCGAGCGTGGCAAAGCAACTGTGCCCGTGGGGCAGTCGACGAAACGTCCTCAGATGACCTCTCCGGCACCGACTGAGAAAACGTCGAAGCAACCTCGAGCGACGTCATCAAAGCCGACGAAGGCCCTACCGAAGATGAGGATGGTGATTCCCACTATTTCCGGGTAATAGCAGAACTTGTGTTTTCTTGTTGGGCATGAATAAACTCTTGGTCGACTCGTTGGCTAACCGACTGATTTCTGGAATCTGCAGTGCTGCTACCTCCGAGACCTCAGCCAGGAACGAGGATCAAGAAATGGAACATGCTGCCACCTCCAACCTTGGTATGATCTCTCTAGTTTTGCTTTTGGTCGATTAGATCTTTATCCTTAACTTTGACTCTTTCCTGTAGCCCCACCTCATGTCATTGATCTCCCTGACGATGACGATGAGGAGCCACTGAGGTAGAGGAGGAACAAGAAGGCGCCTGCTGGCAAGACTGCTCAGGTTGTATCAGCACCTGAGACGCTGGTTCCGGAGGGAGGAACGTCACTCGGGCTATCGTGTCTTTTGTTGTGCCGCTGATGAGCGCTCGCCCTTCGTCGTCGAGTGCTGATCCGCCTTCCCTTTTCGCCACACACCACGTCCCAGAGGACCAAGCAGGTGCTGCTAAGGAAGCTATACGCCAAGCAGGGGTCATGATGGAACAGGTGAAGGCGATCCGAGACGCCAACCAAGCAGCTTATGATGCAAGCTCAGCTCTTCAAAGCAATGTCCAGGTTAGTTGATCACCGCTTGTTCTGTTAGGATATGGTATCTAAAAACTCTTCTTTCTGAAGATCTTAGTATCAGTACACCCACTGGGTGCATTGATTGAATTTTTGGATTGGTGGGGGCACGCTGAGTGCACCCACTGGGTGTAGTCCCCGAGACTATGGTGGACTGCTGGCAGTCGACTATAGTCTTTATACTTTGAACTGCTTCATTTTACCTTTTTCCACTCGGTCTGGTAGAATGGAATCATGGAACCAGTGGGGGCACGCTGAGTGCACCCACTGGGTGTAGTCCCCGAGACCATGGTCGACTGCTGGCAGTCGACTATGGTCTGAAGAACATATCTCCCCTTTTTTATGACACCGTGGCTGACTGCTGGCAGTTAGCTTTGGTTTAGGATCATAACTTTCTGTCTCTTTCGGTCGACTGATCGAACCGAGTCGGTAGAACCAGTGGGGGCACGTTGAGTGCACCCACTGGGTGTAGACCCCGAGACTACTGTTGAATATTTTGATTCGGCTGTAGTCTTAGAAATGCTACGATTTTTTCTCTTAGTCACTCGGAAGTGACCTATCTTTGATGTCTGTCGACTAACTTTTCGCAGAAATCTTGCGAGCTTGTGGCTCGTTATACCGAGTTGGAGAACAAACATATCCAGCTCGAACTTGACTTGAAGCTTGTCCAGGAGAACTTCACGAAGGCGAAGGAGGAGGCAAAAGGTATGTTTGGTGAGAATCTTGACGACTGGCCTTACTTTTTTGTCCATTCTTGATTCTGATCTCATTGTCACCTTGTAGAAAAACTGAAGGAGGCTCTGAAGAAGAAGGATCTTGACCTCGCCGAGGCACAAAAAACGGCTTCAAACAAGACAAAGCTCGCGGAAGAAAAGTTGACTTCAGCCAGTAAACTTGAAGAGGAAAACGCCAATCTGAAATCTGCTCTTGACGCAGCCAACAAGGAGGCCAGCTGACTGAAGAATGACAAGATTGCTCTGAGTGACAAGGCTAGCAAACTGGCGAGAAAGAAGAACGATCTAGAGTCTTATCTGGGAGGGCTCGCCAAGAAGTTATTCCTCATGCTTGAAGGTAATCCCTTATATCCGACTGGCTTGTAATTATTGGCTTACCATAGAACTGCTGGCTTATCTTTGGGTTGTTTTTACAGAATTCTACCAAAACTTTGAGGAAGAGACTAGTCGAGTGGAGACAGGCTTGGATCCCATCAACTCTCCTATGAAGGATGAAGCTGCCATGAATGTGCTCCGACTGGAGTCTCGTGTTGCTGGTGTGGTGGACTATCTTGCTCGACTGAAGGTTGCAACGTCGCGCATCGACACAACACTCTAGCCGGGGGAAACGCTTCAGAATGACCTCGAGTCTCTGATGACTCGACTGAACGAAGTTCCAGGTCGAGTGCAAGAATGGAAGAAGTCTTCTGCCAGGTGTGGTGCTGATGTTGCTCTATCTCTGGTCGGTGTTCACTGCAAGGATGCACGAGAGGACAAGCTAGCATCCCTCAAGGTGGCCACTACCAAGAAGCATGACTTCCGATCTTTCATGGAGACCTTCATTGCTGCTGCCACTCGGAGATGGAATCGACCTGGACGAGTTTGTTGTGCCTTCCAGTCCCCCGCCTGAGGAGTGAGAAAAAACTTCTATGCCCTGCCTTAAATTTGCCTCAGAATGCCGAGTGGTTTTGTAACCAGTTAAACTTTGACAGGCTTGATGCCTGAGCACTTCTGGATCCGTAGGACGCTATCTGAACTTGGTTTTGCTGTTGAATACGTTTGCATCTGCTTTCGAGTGAACATTGCTCTTCACTCGGAATATATTTTAGTGCTGGTGACGTACTCTTGCAGGTTGGGGTACAGATTCCAGTCGACCTGCATCCTTACAGGTCTGGACAAAGCGCACATTGTATTTGTGGCGAAGCTCAGAAGGATAAGGTATTAGTCGACCTGCACCTCGTCGTCCTTGCGGAGCGCACATTGTATTTGTGGCGTAGCTCGGAAGGAGAGGGTGGCAGTCGACCTGCACCTCGTCGTCCTTGTGAATCGGAATGGATTTCATACTTAGGCAAGTACCGAACTGCGGCTAAGCCCCCGAGTGGGTGATTTGTTCTCCAATCGGTAGGATTTTTCAAACATAGGCTAGCACTGGGCTGCAGCTAAGCCCCCGAGTGGGAGGTTTGCTCTCCACTCGGTAGGGTTTTCAGATACTTAGGAGAGCACTGGGCTGCAGCTAAGCCTCCGAGTGGGGAGGTTTGCTCTCCACTCGGTAGGATTTTTCAAACTTAGGCGAGTACTGGACTGCAGCTAAGCCCCCGAGTGGGAGGTTTACTCTCCACTTGGTAGGATTTTTCAAACTTAGGCGAGTACTGGACTGCAGCTAAGCCCCCGAGTGGGAGGTTTGCTCTCCACTCGGTAGGATTTTTCAAACTTAGGCGAGTACTAGACTGCAGCTAAGGCCCCGAGTGGGAGGTTGCTCTCCACTCGGTAGGATTTTTTGAGGCGCAGCTTCGAAGGAAATGGTAGCAGTCG
>NC_041391.1:627703085-627786015 GCF_002162155.2 Triticum dicoccoides
GGTAGGATTTTTCAAACTTAGGCGAGTACTGGACTGCAGCTAAGCCCCCGAGTGGGAGGTTTGCTCTCCACTCGGTAGGATTTTTCAAACTTAGGCGAGTACTGGACTGCAGCTAAGCCCCCGAGTGGGAGGTTTGCTCTCCACTCGGTAGGATTTTTCAAACTTAGGCGAGTACTAGACTGCAGCTAAGGCCCCGAGTGGGAGGTTGCTCTCCACTCGGTAGGATTTTTTGAGGCGCAGCTTCGAAGGAAATGGTAGCAGTCGACCTGCACCTCGTCATCCTTGCGAAGCGCATGTTGTATTTGTGGCGTAGCTCGGAAGGAGAAGGTAGCAGTCGACCTGCACCTCGTCATCCTTGCAGAGTGCACATCGTATTTAATACTTAGGCGAGTACTTGGACTGCAGCTAAGCCTCCAAGTGTGAAGTTGGCTATCACTCGGTAGGATTTTAAACACTTAGGCGAGTACTTGGAATGTAGCTAAGCCTCCGAGTGGGAGGCTGGCTCACCACTCGGTAGGATTTTGAACACTTAGGCGAGTACTTGGACTGCAGCTAAGCCTCCGAGTGGGAGGCTGGCTCACCACTCGGTAGGATTTTGAACACTTAGGCGAGTACTTGGACTGCAGCTAAGCCTCTGAGTGGGAGGCTGGCTCACCACTCGGTAGGATTTTAAAGTACTTAGGCGAAACAGATTCGCAGCTAAGCCTCCGAGTGAGAGGTTGGGTCATCACTCGGCAGGATTTTTTGTTTTTTACAAACTTAGGTGGAACGGATTCGCAGCTAAGTCACCCACTGGGGGATTTCTCATGTAAACAAAAGCAACAACAATCACTCGGAAAATTATAACACTCTTGTCTTTGATAAATGAACTACAGAAGTACTTTTATTACATCTTATACGAGTGAATACTTAAGTATAAAAGGGGCGGAGCAACTCCGCGTTCCAAGCTCGTGGCTCATCGATCTGGCGATCGACATTGTAAAGACGGTACGCTCCATTGTGGAGGACTTTGGTGACGATGAAGGGACCTTCCCAAGTCGGAGCAAGCTTGTGTGGCTTCTGCTGATCCAATCGGAGAACCAAATCTCCTTCTTGGAAGGCTCGACTCTTCACGTTTCTGGCATGGAATCGATGCAAGTCTTGCTGATATATAGTCGATCGGATCATGGCCATCTCTCTTTCTTCTTCTAGAAGGTCGACTGCGTCCTGTCGGGCTTGCTCTGCTTCAATTTCAGTGTAGAGTTCGACTCGGGGCACGTTGTGAAGCAGGTCACTCAGCGGGACTGCTTCAGCTCCATAGACCAGGAAGAACAGAGTTCTCCCAGTCAACCGATTAGGAGTGGTCCTTAATCCCCAAAGAACTGACAGAAGTTCGTCGACCCATGCGCCTGTTGCGTGTTTGAGATCGCACATCAGTCGGGGTTTCAGTCCTTTGAGAATTAAACCATTTGCTCGTTATCCTTGTCCATTTGACTGGGGGTGAGCCACTGAAGCATAGTCGACTCGCGTGCCTTGAGATGCAAAAGGCTCTGAATTCGTCGGAATCGAAGTTCGACCCATTATCCGTGATGATGTTGTGCGGAACTCCATATCTGAATACTAACTCTCAGATGAAGCTGATAGCAGTACCAGCATCCAGATTCTTGATAGGCCTAGCTTCAATCCACTTAGTGAACTTGTCGACTGCCACCAGTACATGGGTGAAGCCGCTCCTACCAGTTCTCTGTGGTCCAACCATATCTAATCCCCAAACAGCGAAGGGCCAGACGAGTGGAAGGGTCTTTAAGGCTGAGGCAGGTTTATGTGACATATTGGAGTAGAACTGACATCCTTCACACTTGTCGACTATCTCCTTCGCCATTTCATTTGCTCTTGGCCAGTAAAACCCCGCTCGGTATGCTTTAGCCACAATGGTCCGAGAGGACGCATGATGACCACAGGTCCCCGAGTGGATATTGTCAAGAATTATCTGACCTTCTTCTGGTGTTATACATTTCTGACCGACACCAATCGCGCTTTCCCTGTACAATTGACCCTTTATCACAGTAAAGGCCTTGGATCGACGGACGATCTGTCGAGCCTCTTCCTCATTCTCTGGGAGCTCTTTCCTTAGGATATACGCGATGTACGGCTCTGTCCAGTCGGGAGTGATGACCAAAGCTTCCATGATTAGGTCGACCACAGCTGGAACTTCAACCTCAGTCGGATCTGTGACATTCTTTGGCTATGGAGCTTCTTCGGTGAAAGGGTCCTCTTGAATTGATGGAGTATGGATGTGTTCCAAAAACACATTACTGGGAATGGCTTCTCTCTTGGAACCTATCTTTGCCAAATCATCAGCCGCTTGATTTTTCACTCGGGGTATATGATGAAGCTTTAACCCCTCGAATCTCTTCTCCAGCTTTCTCACCGCATTGCAGTAACCAGTCATGGCTGGACTTCTGACGTCCCACTCCTTCATCACCTGATTGACCACCAAATCTGAGTCGCCGTAGACCATAAGGCGACGGACGCCGAGTGAAATGGCCATACGCAACCCGTACAAAAGTGCTTCGTATTCTGCTTCATTGTTGGAGGAATCAAAGTGGACTGGAGCACATATCTGAGCTTATCTCCTCGGGGGGAAATCAATACTACCCCAGCACCGGAACCATTCAGCATCTTAGAACCATCAAAGAACATGGTCTAGTGCTCCAAGTGAACTTGAGTTGGTAGTTGTTATTCAATCCACTCAGCGATGAAATCTGCTACAGCTTGGGACTTGATGGCTTTCTTTGCTAAACTTGATATCAAGGGGAAGGAGTTCAATCGCCCATTTCACCACTCGACCAGTTGCATCTCTGTTGTGCAGAATCTTTGACAATGGGGCGTCGCTAACGACTGTAATGGAATGGTCAGAGAAGTAATGAGCAACCTTCTTCGCGGTCATATAAATCCCATATACAAGCTTCTGATAATGCGGGTATCTTTGCTTTGATGGGGTCAAGACTTCAGAAAGATAATACACTGGGCGTTGAACTTTAAAGGCCTTTCCTTCTTCTTCCCGCTTGACCATAAGTACTGTACTAACGACTTGTCCTGTAGCTGCAATGTAAAGCAGTAAAGGCTCTTCGCTGATTGGGGCAGCAAGCACCGACTGGGTGGAGAGCAGGGCTTTTATCTCTGCAAACGCTGCATCAGCTTCAGGAGTCCACTCGAACTTGTCTGACTTCTTCATCAGTCGGTAGAGAGGCAATGCCTTTTCACTGAGGCGAGAGATGAATCGACTTAAAGCGGCCAAGCATCCAGTAAGCTTCTGGACATCGTGCACATGCATAGGGCGTTTCATTCGGAGTATAGTGCCAACTTTTTCTGGGTTGGCGTCGATTCCTCGTTCGGAAACGAGAAAACCAAGTAACTTTCCACCAGGAA
Organism: Triticum dicoccoides; assembly: GCF_002162155.2. Lineage (NCBI taxonomy): Eukaryota > Viridiplantae > Streptophyta > Magnoliopsida > Poales > Poaceae > Triticum > Triticum dicoccoides. The sequence continues at coordinate 627,706,497 of NC_041391.1, forward strand.
CTCCGAATGTGCACTTTGATGGATTAAGCTTGATATCATACCTCCTGAGGTTGACAAATGTTTCAGTAAGGTCAGTCAACACGTCGGAACCTTTCCGTGATTTGACCACAATATCATCCATGTATGCTTCCACATTCCGACTGATTTGAGTGAGTAAATACTTCTGAATCATCCTCATGAACGTGGCTCCGGCATTCTTGAGGCCGAATGGCATGGTGACATAGCAGAAGCACCCGAATGGAGTGATGAAAGCTGTTTTAATCTCATCGGGTCCATACAGACGGATCTGATGGTAACAGGGATAGGCGTCTAAAAAGACAGGCGATCACATCCCGCAGTTGAGTCGACTATTCGGTCGATGCGGGGGAGAGGAAAATGATCTTTAGGGCAGGCCCGATTGATATGTTTGAAATCAATGCACATACGAAGTGACTTGTCCTTCTTGGGGACCATGACAACATTGGCGAGCCACTCGGAGTGGTAAATCTCTCGGATAAACTCCGCTGCTAAGAGCCGAGCCACCTCCTCGCCAATGGCCTTTCTCTTCTGGACGGCGGACCATCGAAGATGTTCCTTGATAGGTTTTACTTTCGAGTTGACTCTTAGGCGATGCTCAGCCAGCCCCCTGGGAACACCCGGCATGTCAGCAGGCTTCCATGCGAAGATGTCCCAGTTCTCATGGAGGAACTGGATGAGCGCTTCTTCTTATTTGGAGTCGAGTGTTGTGGAGATATGAGTCGGGGCAGCACTGGGGTCGGTCGGGTGAATGTGAACGGGCTTCGTCTCACCGGACGACTGAAACGCTGACTCTGTAGCGGGCTTCTTGGCCTGCAACAAATCACTCGGATCTGCAGTTTTTTGGTATTCCTGCAGCTCTACCACTGCCATCTGAGCATCGGCGATCTTCGAGCCCTTCTGAAAGCACTCCTCCGCCTTCTTCTGATTGCCAGTAATAGTGATCACACCTTTGGGACTAGGCATCTTCATCTTGAGATACACATAGCACGGTCGAGCCATGAAACGTGCGTAAGCTGGCCTACCCAAAATAGCATGATAAGCACTCTGGAAATCCACAACCTCAAAGGTCAACTTTTCCTTTCGGAAATTCTTGGAATCACCGAAAACCACATCAATAGAAATTTGGCCAAGTGACTCAGCCTTCTTCCCGGGTATGACTCCATGGAAACTCATGTTGCTGGTACTGAGTCTGGACATCGGAATGCCCATCCCTTTCAGTGTTTCCGCATAGAATATATTTAGGCCACTACCACCATCCATCAGAACTTTAGTCAGTCGAGTGCCTTCGATGACTGGGTCGACCACCAAAGCTTGCCTCTCAGGGGTGGCTATGTGTGTCGGATGATCAGACTGGTCGAATGTGATGGCAGTCTGGGACCATTTCAGATAACTGGGCGTCACCGGAGCGACCATATTCACCTCACGGTTGATAACTTTCAATCGACTTTTGCTTTCAACATCAGCAAAAATCATCAGAGTGGAATTGACATGGGGATATCCTTCACCACTGTCCTCTTTTTCCTCAACTTTGTCTGACTCCTTTTCCTTATCCTTGGGTTGTTTCCCCTGAAATTGCTAGATCAAGAACCGACACTGCCGAGTGGTATGTTTCGGGTAAATGAAGTTACCCTCCTCATCTTTCTTCATGTGGATGTGGCACGGCAAAACCATCACGTCATTTCCTTCCTTGTCCTTCACCTTCTTAGGATTCCAAGATCCTTTGGGCTTTCCTTTGAATTTTCCTTGAGTCACGGCCAAGGCTTCTCCAGGAGCAGCTGGCTCGGCTTTCCACTTCTGCTTCCGACTGGAGTTCCCTCCCCCGGTTTCATGAGCGATTGGCTTGTACTTGCCACTCCGTAGTCGGTCTTCTTCTTCACCATTGGCATACTTGGTGGCAATCTCCATCATCCGACTTAGGGTCATGTCTTCGGTCCGACCGAATTTCAAACTTAGCTCTTTGTTCTTAACGCCTTCTTTAAAGGCACAAACTGCTTGGTGATCAGATACATTTTCCACTGTGTGATGCAATGTGATCCACCTCTGGATGTAATCCCTTAGAGTCTCATTTGACTTTTGCACACAAACCTGCAGCTCTGTCAACCCTGCTGGTTGCTTGCAAGTTCCTTCAAATGTTTTGACAAACACTCGGGCAAGATCTTCCCAAGTGTAAATGCTGCTAGGTGCCAACTGATTCAGCCATGCTTGAGTCCTCCAACATAAGAGGCAGGTGTTTCATGGCCACCTCATCATTGCCGCCGCCAATCTGAACAGCCACTCGGTAATCCTCAAGCCAAGTATCGGGCTTGGACTCGCCGGTGAACTTACTGACTCCAGTCGCCAACCTGAAGTTGGGAGGAATCACCGCGGCCCTGATGGCTCTGCTAAAACACTCTGGTCCTGAGACGTGAACTCTGCTGCTGGTGGGCACATCTCTGTCATGGCCTTCTCGGTGAGCTCTGTTCTGATCGACCAAACCTTGAATGATAATGGATCTCGCATCAAAGCCTGGTTCTCTGTGGTCGACTCGAACCCTTCGCCCAACACTGTGCTGGCGCCTGTCATCTTGCTGTCGAGGGGCGTATGACCCACCCCTTGGGGGAGGAGTGGTCACCCGACATCGATCATCGCGATCGAATCGATCATCATACTGATCAGGCCGACCTCCACGTCCCTCACGCCTCGGGGGCAATCTCGGGCTATGGGCCGACTGGAATGTATTCGCAGCGACGGATCTGCTGTGAATCCTGTTTCGCGACTGTGATACACTGAATTTTGATCTCCTGCTGCCCGAAGTAAATCTCTGATCTGCATCAGGACTCTACCAGCCTCTGACTGAGAGGGCTGAATCGACTCTGCTATGCGGGTTGCAGCTGCTAGATTCTGAATCGGAGTTCGATATACCTGAGTTGGTGGTGGAAAGAGTTGACGCCGACTGGAGTCTGGGACCCGTTGCCGTGCACGTTCGTCGAGTGCTCGCTGGAGGTTCTCTAGTCGAGTGCGCTCAGCCAAATTGGCCAAACGTGAAGGAAATATGCCCTAGAGGCAATAATAAAGTTATTATTTATTTCCTTATATCATGATAAATGTTTATTATTCATGCTAGAATTGTATTAACCGGAAACATAATACATGTGTGAATACATAGACCAAAATAACGTCACTAGTATGCCTCTACTTGACTAGCTCATTAATCAAAGATGGTTATGTTTCCTAACCATAGACATGTGTTATCATTTGATTAATGGGATCACATCATTAGTAGAATGATGTGGTTGACATGACCCATTCCGTTAGCCTAGCACTTGATCGTTTAGTATGTTGCTATTGCTTTCTTCATGACTTATACATGTTCCTGTAACTATTAGATTATGCAACTCCCGTTTACCGGAGGAACACATTGGGTGCTACCAAACGTCACAATGTAACTGGGTGATTATAAAGGAGTACTACAGGTGTCTCCAAAGGTATATGTTGGGTTGGCGTATTTCGAGATTAGGTTTTGTCACTCCAATTGTCGGAGAGGTATCTCTGGGCCCTCTCGGTAATGCACATCACTATAAGCCTTGCAAGCAATGTAGCTAATGAGTTAGTTACGGAATGATGCATTACGTAATGAGTAAAGAGACTTGCCGGTAACGAGATTGAACTAGGTATTGGATATCGACGATCAAATCTCGGGCTAGTAACATACCGATGACAAAGGGAACAACGTATGTTGTTATGCGGTTTGACCGATAAAGATCTTCATAGAATATGTAGGAGCCAATATGAGCATCCAGGTTCCGCTATTGGTTATTGACCGAGAATAGTTCTAGGTCATGTCTACATAGTTCTAGAACCCGTAGGGTCCGCACGCTTAATGTTACGATGACAGTTTTATTATGAGTTTATAAGTTTCAATGTACCGAAGTTTGTTCGGAGTCCCGGATGTGATCACGGACATGACGAGGAGTCTCGAAATGGTCGTGACATGAAGATTGATATATTGGACGACTATATTCGGACACCGGAAGTGTTCCGGATGTTTTCGGAGAAAACCGGAGTGCCGGAGGGTTACCGGAACCCCCCGGGAGAAGTAATGGGCCTTATGGGCCTTAGTGGAGAGAGAGAGGGGCAGCCAGCATGGGCCACGCGCCCCCTCCCCCTCTGGTCCGAATTGGACTAGGAGAGGGGGGGCGGCGCCCCCCTCTTTCCCTCTCCCTCTCCCCCTTCCTTTCCCCCTCCTAGTAGGAGTAGGAAAGAGGGAGTCCTACTCCTACTAGGAGGAGGACTCCTCCTCCTTGGCACTCCCACAAGGGCTGGCCGGCCTCCCCCCTTGCTCCTTTATATGCGGGGGCGGGGGGCACCCTAGGACACACAAGTTGATCAACGTGATCATTCCTTAGTCGTGTGTGGTGCCCCCCTCCACCATATTCCACCTCGGTCATATTGTCGCGGAGTTTAGGTGAAGCCCTGCGCCGGTAGAACATCATCATCGTCACCACGCCGTCGTGCTGACGGAACTCATCCCCGACACTTTGCTGGAATGGAGTCCGGGGATCGTCATCGAGCTGAACGTGTGCTGAACTCGGAGGTGCCGTACGTTCGGTACTTGGATCAGTCGGATCGTGAAGACGTACGACTACATCAACCGCGTTGTTATAACGCTTCCGCTTACGGTCTACGAGGGTATGTAGACAATACTCTTCCCTCTCGTTGCTATGCATCATCATGATCTTGCGTGTGCGTAGGAAATTTTTTGAAATTACTACGTTCCCCAACAGTGGCATCCGAGCCTAGGTTTTATGCGTTGATGTTATATGCACGAGTAGAACACAAGTGAGTTGTGGGCGATACAAGTCATACTGCTTACCAGCATGTCATACTTTGGTTCAGCGGTATTGTTGGATGAAGCGGCCCGGACCGACATTACGCGTACGCTTACGCGAGACTAGTTTTTTACCGCCGTGCTTTGCACACAGGTGACTAGCGGGTGTCTGTTTCTCCAACTTTAGTTGAACCTAGTGTGGCTACGCCCGGTCCTTGCGAAGGTTAAAACAGCACTAACTTGACGAACTATCATTGTGGTTTTGATGCGTAGGTAAGAACGGTTCTTGCTAAGCCCGTAGCAGCCACGTAAAATTTGCAACAACAAAGTAGAGGACGTCTAACTTGTTTTTGCAGGGCATGTTGTGATGTGATATGGTCAAGACATGATGCTATATTTTATTGTATGAGATGATCATGTTTTGTAACCGAAGTTATCGGCAACTGGCAGGAGCCATATGGTTGTCGCTTTATTGTATGAAATGCAAACGCCCTATAATTGCTTTACTTTATCACTAAGCGGTAGCGATAGTTGTAGAAGCAATGGATGGCGTAACGACAATGATGCTACGATGGAGATCAAGGTGTTGCGCCGGTGACGATGGTGATCACGATGGTGCTTCGAAGATGGAGATCACAAGCACAAGATGATGATGGCCATATCATATCACTTATATTTATTGCATGTGATGTTTATCCTTTATGCATCTTATCTTGCTTTGATTGACGGTAGCATTTTAAGATGATCTCTCACTAAATTATCAAGAAGTGTTCTCCCTGAGTATGCACCGTTGCAAAAGTTCTTCGTGCTGAGACACCACGTGATGATCGGGTGTGATAGGCTCTACGTTCAAATACAACGGGTGCAAAACAGTTGCACACGTGGAATACTCAGGTTAAACTTGACGAGCCTAGCATATAACAGATATGGCCTCGGACACGGAGACCGAAAGGTCGAGCGTGAATCATATAGTAGATATGATCAACATACTGATGTTCACCGTTGAAACTACTCCATCTCACGTGACGATCGGACATGGTGTAGTTGATATGGATCACGTAATCACTTAGAGGATTAGAGGGATGTCTATCTAAGTGGGAGTACTTAAGTAATATGATTAATTGAACTTAAATTTATCATGAACTTAGTACCTGATAGTATTTTGCTTGTCTATGTTTGTTGTAGATAGATGGCTCGTGCTGTTGTTCCGTTGAATTTTAATGCGTTCCTTGAGAAAGCAAAGTTGAAAGATGATGGTAGCAATTACACGGACTGGGTCCGTAACCTGAGGATTATCCTCATTGCTGCACAGAAGAATTACGTCCTGGAAGAACCGCTGGGTGCCAGGCCTGCTGCTGATGCAACTGACGACGTTAAGAACGTCTGGCAGAGCAAAGCTGATGACTACTTGATAGTTCAGTGTGCCATGCTTTACGGCTTAGAACCGGGTCTTCAACGACGTTTTGAACGTCATGGAGCATATGAGATGTTCCAGGAGTTGAAGTTAATATTTCAAGCAAATGCCCGGATTGAGAGATATGAAGTCTCCAATAAGTTCTATAGCTGCAAGATGGAGGAGAATAGTTCTGTCAGTGAACACATACTCAAAATGTCTGGGTATAATAATCACTTGATTCAACTGGGAGTTAATCTTCCTGATGATAGTGTCATTGACAGAATTCTTCAATCACTGCCACCAAGCTACAAGAGCTTCATGATGAACTATAATATGCAAGGGATGGGCAAGACCATTCCCGAGCTCTTCGCAATGCTAAAAGCCGCGGAGGTAGAAATCAAGAAGGAGCATCAAGTGTTGATGGTTAACAAGACCACCAGTTTCAAGAAAAAGGGCAAAGGGAATAAGAAGGGGAACTTCAAGAAGAACAGCAAACAAGTTGCTGCTCAAGAGAAGAAACCCAAGTCTGGACCTAAGCCTGAGACTGAATGCTTCTACTGCAAGCAGACTGGAAACTGGAAGCGGAACTGCCCCAAGTATTTGGCGGATAAGAAGGATGGCAAAGTGAACAAAGGTATATGTGATATACATGTTATTGATGTGTACCTTACTAATGCTCGCAGTAGTACCTGGGTATTTGATACTGGTTCTGTTGCTAATATTTGCAACTCGAAATAGGGACTACGGATTAAGCGAAGATTGGCTAAGGACGAGGTGACGATGCGCGTGGGAAATGGTTCCAAAGTTGATGTGATCGCGGTCGGCACGCTACGTCTACATCTACCATCGGGATTAGTTTTAGACCTAAATAATTGTTATTTGGTGCCAGCGTTAAGCATGAACATTATATCTGGATCTTGTTTGATGTAAGACGGTTATTCATTTAAGTCAGAGAATAATGGTTGTTCTATTTATATGAGTAATATCTTTTATGGTCATGCACCCTTGAAGAGTGGTCTATTTTTATTGAATCTCGATAGTAGTGATACACATATTCATAGTGTTGAAACCAAAAGATGCAGAGTTGACAATGATAGTGCAACTTATTTGTGGCACTGCCGTTGGGGTCATATCGGTGTAAAGCGCATGAAGAAACTCCATACCGATGGGCTTTTGGAATCACTTGATTATGAATCACTTGGTACTTGCGAACCGTGCCTCATGGGCAAGATGACTAAAACGCCGTTCTTCGGAACTATGGAGCGAGCAACTGATTTGTTGGAAATCATACATACTGATGTTTGTGGTCCAATGAATGTTGAGGCTCGCGGCGGATATCGTTATTTTCTCACCTTCACAGATGATTTGAGCAGATATGGGTATATCTACTTAATGAAACACAAGTCTGAAACTTTTGAAAAGTTCAAGGAATTTCAGAGTGAAGTGGAAAATCATCGTAACAAGAAAATTAAATTTCTACGATCTGATCGTGGAGGAGAATATTTGAGTTACAAGTTTGGTTTACATTTGAAACAATGCGGAATAGTTTCGCAACTCACGCCACCCGGAACACCACAACGAAATGGCGTGTCCAAACGTCGTAATCGTACTTTACTAGATATGGTGCGATCTATGATGTCTCTTACTGATTTACCGCTATCATTTTGGGGTTATGCTTTAGAGACGGCCGCATTCACGTTAAATATGGCACCATCAAAATCCGTTGAGACGACGCCTCATGAACTGTGGTTTGGCAAGAAACCAAAGTTGTCGTTTCTTAAAGTTTGGGGCTGCGATGCTTATGTGAAGAAACTTCAACCAGATAAGCTCGAACCCAAATCGGAGAAATGTGTCTTCATAGGATACCCAAAAGAAACTGTTGGGTACACCTTCTATCATAGATCTGAGGGCAAGATTTTCGTTGCTAAATTCGGATCCTTTCTAGAGAAGGAGTTTCTCTCGAAAGAAGTGAGTGGGAGGAAAGTAGAACTTGATGAGGTAACTGTACCTGCTCCCTTATTGGAAAGTAGTTCATCACAAGAACCGGTTCCTCTGACAACTACACCAATTAGTGAGGAAGCTAATGATATTGATCATGAAACTTCAGATCAAGTTTCTACTGAACCTCGTAGGTCTACCAGAATAAGATCCGCACCAGAGTGGTATGGTAATCCTATTCTGGAAGTCATGTTAGTTGACCATGATGAACCTATGAACTATGAGATGATGAGCCCAGATTCCGCAAAATGGCTAGAGGCCATTGAGGGAGTCCTGGATTAGGGGGTGTCTGGATAGCCGGACTACCATCATCAGCCGAACTGTCATCGGCCGGACTATCATCATCGACCGGACTCCAAGACTATGAAGATACAAGATTGAAGACTTCGTCCCGTGTCCGGATGGGACTTTCCTTGGCGTGGAAGGCAAGCTTGGCGATATGGATATGTCGATCTCCTACCATTGTAACCGACTCTATGTAACCCTAGCCCTCTCCGGTGTCTATATAAACCGGATGGCTCTAGTCCGTAGGACACAACAACAACAACCATTACAATCATACCATAGGCTAGCTTCTAGGGTTTAGCCTCCTTGATCTCGTGGTAGATCCACTCTTGTAAACATCCACAATATCAATATCAATCAAGCAGGACGTAGGGTTTTACCTCCATCAAGAGGGCCCGAACCTGGGTAAAACATCGTGTCCCTTGTCTCCTGTTACCATCCGCCTAGACGCACAGTTCGGGACCCCCTACCCGAGATCCACCGGTTTTGACACCGACATTGGTGCTTTCATTGAGAGTTCCTCTGTGTCGTCACCGTTAGGCTTGATGGCCTCTTCAATCGACAACGACGCCGTCCTGGGTGAGACTTTTCTCCCCGGACAGATCTTCGTATTCGACGGCTTCGCATTGCAGGCCAACTCACTTGGCCATCTGGAGCAGATTGAAAGCTACGCCCCTGGCCGTCAGGTCAGGTTTGGAAGCCTAAACTTCACGGCCGATATCCGCGGGGACTTGATCTTCAATGGATCTGAGCCACAGCCGAGTGTGCCGCGCTGTCACAATGGGCACGACCTAACTCTGCCGCCGGACAGCACCTTGGAGGCCGCACATGAATCCGCTCTGACCCATAGTCCGAAGCTGATCGCTCAGATCGAGGACGGATGGCTGGACACCGCCTCGGGAGCTGCAACTTCTACGGCGATGGAGCCGAACACTTACTTTGTCCCGCATAAAGCTCATGACTCCGAGGTGCTGGACTCTCTGCCGGACTCCGAACCTCCTGCGCCCCTGCCGGTCAAATCTGACTGGGCGCCGATCATGGAATTCACCACTGCGGACATCCTTTCAGCACTCACCCTTCGGCGATATCTTAAATTCGCTGAAGCATCTCTCGCTATCCGGAGAGCCCTAGCCGAACTACGGCCAGGATGGTTGGGATGCGGACGACGAAGAAATTCAGGGCCCACCCACCACCCACTTCGTAGCCACCGTCGATGATCTAACCGACGTACTCGACTACGACTCCGAAGACATCGACGGTATGGACGACGATGCCGGAGCGTATCAAGAACCAGTGCCTACAGGACACTGGAAGACCACCTCATCATACGACATATATATGGTGGACACCCCAAAAGATGGGGACGGCGAAGAAGCAACGGAGGCCGATTCCTTAAAGAAACAGCCCAAGCGCCGGCATCAGCGGTGCCGCTCTAAATCCCGCCATAGCAAGAACAGAGATTCCGGCACAGGAGAAAATAACACCCCAGAAAGTGTCGAAGACAACCCCCTCCAGCACGATCCAGCGCAGGAGGAGGCAGAAGCGAGCCCTCACGAGAGGGCGGCAGAGGAAGAGGTCGAGGATGATAATTATTTACCTCCCTCCGGAGACGAGGCAAGCCTCAACGATGACGAATTCATTGTGCCTGAGGATCCCGTCGAACAAGAGCGTTTCAGACGCAGGCTAATGGCCATGGCAAACAGCCTAAAGAAAAAGCAGCAACAGCTTCAAGCTGATCAAGACCTACTGGCCGACAGATGGACCGAGGTCCTCGCGGCCGAAGAGTATGAACTCGAACGCCCCTCCAAAAGTTACCCAAAACGCAAGTTGCTCCCCCGACTAGAGGAGGAAGCGTACAAACCTGCATCACCAGCGCACAATACGGCAGACCGACCACCTCGTGGCCGTGACAGAGAGGCATGCAAGCCCTCCACCAAAACCGTACCCCGGCATCGCTCAAAAAGCATGAAGCCACGGGGGACCGCGCCGGACTTGCGGGATATATTGGAGGACAAGGCAAGACAATCCAGATCTATCTATGGATCACGTGGGCGCCCCAAGACCCACGACGAATACCGTCGCGCCGGATACAACTACTCCGGCCGGGCCGAACACAGCAGACAACGCTCTCTCGAGTTACGCCGCGATATTGCTCAATACAGAGGCGCCGCACACCCACTATGCTTCACTGATGAAGTAATGGATCATCAAATCCCTGAAGGGTTTAAACCCGTTAATATCGAATCCTACGATGGCACAACAGACCCCGCGGTTTGGATTGAGGATTATCTCCTCCATATACATATGGCCCGCGGCGACGATCTTCACGCCATCAAATATCTCCCGCTCAAGCTTAAAGGACCAGCTCGGCATTGGCTTAACAGCCTGCCCGCAGAGTCAATTGGATGCTGGGAAGACCTGGAAGCCGCATTCCTCGACAACTTCCAGGGCACGTATGTGCGACCACCGGACGCAGATGACCTAAGCCACATAATCCAGCAGCCAGACGAATCGGCCAGGCAATTCTGGACACGGTTCTTAACAAAGAAAAATCAAATCGTCAACTGTCCGGATGCAGAGGCCCTCGCTGCCTTCAAACATAACATCCGCGACGAGTGGCTGGCCCGGCACCTAGGACAGGAAAAGCCGAAATCCATGGCAGCCCTCACATCACTCATGACCCGCTTTTGTGCGGGAGAGGACAGCTGGCTAGCTCGCAGCAACAACCTCAGCAAAAACGCTGGCAGTCCGGATACCAAGGACCGCAATGGCAGGTTGCATCGAAACAAAAACGAACGCCGCATTAACGGCGACAGCAATGAGGATATGGCAGTCAACGCCAGATTCCGAGGCTCCACACCCGGTCAATGGAAGAAGCCATTCAAAAGAACCACTCCGGGCCCGTCCAATTTGGACCGAATACTCGACCGCTCCTGTCAAATACATGGAACCCTCGAAAAGCTAGCTAACCACACCAACAGAAATTGTTGGGTATTCAAGCAGGCAGGCAAATTGATCACCGAAAACAATGACAAGGGGCTACACAGCGATGGCGAGGAAGAGACCCGGCCGCCGAACAACAGAGGACAAAAGTAATTCCCCCCTCAAGTTCGGACGGTAAACATGATATACGCAACGCATATACCCAAGAGGGAGCAGAAGCGTGCACTAAGGGACGTATACGCGATGGAGCCAGTCGCCCCAAAATTCAACCCATGGTCCTCTTGCCCGATAACTTTCGATCGAAGAGATCATCCGACCAGTATCCGCCATGGCGGATTCGCCGCATTGGTTTTAGACCCAATCGTCGATGGATTTCACCTCACGAGAGTCCTGATGGACGGCGGCAGTAGCCTGAACCTGCTTTATCAGGATATAGTGCGCAAGATGGGCATAGACCCTTCAAGGATTAAACCTACAAAGACAACCTTCAAAGGCGTCATACCAGGTGTCGAGGCCAGTTGTACAGGCTCAGTCACACTGGAAGTGGTCTTCGGATCCCCGGATAATTTCCGAAGCGAGGAGTTAATCTTCGACATAGTCCCGTTCCGCAGTGGCTATCACGCTCTGCTCGGACGAACCGCGTTCGCAAAATTCAACGCGGTGCCGCATTATGCATACCTTAAGCTCAAGATGCCAGGCCCTCGTGGAGTCATCACGGTCAATGGAAACACGGAACGCTCCCTCCGAACGGAGGAACATACAGCGGCTCTCGTGGCAGAAGTACAGAGCAGCCTTTTAAGGCAATTTTCGAGTCCGGCCGTTAAACGACCGAACACGGCCAAACGCGCCCAGAGCAACATCAACCAAGACCACCTGGCACGTTCCGAGCACGCGTAGCAATGCGGCCTCAACCCCAGCCCTCGCACAATTGTAAGACAAACTCTCCGCGTACATAATTACGCCTTGGAGATACCACGGGCATAGGGGGAAAGGCACAACCACAACAGACCCAGAGTGCGGTTCGACCACACCAGGGGCTCCCAAGTGTGTCGCTCTTTTTATCTTTTATTTCTCTTTTTTTATACAGAACTCTGTCCGGCGGCGAACCTGCCAAACTCATGATGCAACAGCCAGGGAGGGACAAAGGCCGCGACGAACACTCAGGTGGTCTCCATTACGAGCATTAAATTTGTTAAATACACCATTTCGCGGCCTACCCCTGGAGGGAGACGCCTTTAATTCGTCCAATCCCTTGCTTTCCGCACTATTTGTATCATTCCGCACTCATAGCAGATCTTCTCGAATAAAATGTAGCTCTTTTGCCCATAATTGCATTACCTTATATATATATATATGTTCATTTAGGACATGTCGCATCCGTACATTTTGGTACGGCCAAATACACCAGGGGCTTATGTTCCCCGCATTATGGTGTGATAAAGTCCGCACACTTTCACAAGTGCGGCACCCCGAACTTATAGCATTATATGAATCGGCTCCGAATCATGTCTTGGGTCAATAGTTGGGTTTGCCCGGCTCCCAAGTTTGGCACCTTACGTTCCGTTCTATCGGCTAAGGTAGCACTGGGAGAACCACTGCGATTGCGCCCCGGTTGAGCCGGGTTAACGCCTCAGTGGAGAAAGCTAAAACTGACCGTCATGATAAGGCGAGAGACTGGTCGCTGTTCGAGAGGTCCTTTCGGGTCCTTAAAGACCTACGCCGCTTCGAGCGAAGTTCCGGATAATGTCCGATGAAGGCGTGGATAGCGCCCCTAATTCGGTCTTCCGAATACTAGGGGCTTCGCCCAAATTTAAAATTATAGAATTCTATGGCTAAGTGAGAGTGTTCAAGCACTATAAGTCTGGTTGCCTTGTTCGTTGTGTTGAGCGCCTCCCTAGATGGACCAAAAATGGGAACAAGAGTGCTCAAGTTTATCCCGAACACCCTAGCACTCGTGGCATGCGGGCTGAAGCCGACGACTTGCCATCTCTCAGATTTAATAAACGGCCGCACATAAGGTAATATTTTAAATTAACAAGCGTTGCCTAGCGCATATGAACAAAGTTTTCAGCGCACAGGATAACACATTGCGAATTCACTCAATAATTACATCCCTGGGGCACTCATCCGCAATCTTGCGGGCACCCTTCAGAACAGTTTTATAGTACATCTCGGGCGTACGATATTCCTTGCCCACTGGTGGCGCGTCAGTGATTAGCTTCTCCGCATCCAGCTTGCCCCAATGCACCTTTGCACGGGCAAGGGCCCGACGAGCACCTTCAATACAGGCGGAGCGCTTGATAACCTCCACCCAGGGGCACGCATCCAACAACCGTCGCACGAGGCCGAAGTAGCTCCCAGGCATGGCCTCTCCAGGCCACAGCCGGACTATGAGGCCCTTCATGGCCTGCTCGGCCGCCTTGTGGAGCTCAACCAGCTGCTTCAGCTGGTCGCTAGGGGGCACCGGATGGCCGGCCTCAGCATACTGAGACCAGAAGACCTTCTCCGTTGAGCTCCCCTCCTCGGCTCGGTAGAATGCAGCGGCATCAGACACGCTGCGAGGCAGATCTGCAAACGCCCCTGGAGAGCTCCGAATTCGGGTAAGTAACACGTAATTTACATTCACATGCTTGCTTTGCATGAAAAATGCCTTACCCGCCGCTATCTTCCTCACCAACTCAATCTCCTGAAGGGACTTATTGGCATCGGCCTTGGCAGTCTTGGCACTTTCGAGAGCCGAGGCAAGCTCGGACTCTCGAGTCTTTGAGTCACGCTCCAAACTCTCATGCTTTTCCATGAGAGCCTGGAGCTCTTGCTAAACCACCGCCACCTGTGCCTCCTGCTTTTCTCGCTCTGCCCGTTCCGCGACCGCATTGCGTTCGGCCGCGGACACGGCCTCCTTCAGGGTGGCCACCTCGTTCGTGGCCCCTTCAGTACCCATGTTATCCTTGTTATTTTTTGTTGCAACCTAAATCCTTTTCTGTAAGGTACAAGTTCAAAGTGGTGTTACTCACCTTCTTTGTCCTGGAGCTGCTTCTTGGCGCGGCCGAGCTCTTGCTCGGACCGCTCGAGCTCTTGCTTCAAAGCACCAACCTCCGTAGTTAGTGCGGCAGAGGTCAGCAGCGCAGCCTGCAACCCATATTGACATAATTTTTTAGCAACCCTGCGTATATCTTCTTTTTTTCAGATCCTCAGTCCGGCTTTTCTTTCCGAACACCGAACCAAGCATCAGGGGCTACTGTCTATGCGGTATTACATTGCATATTTTTTATCTTCTTACCTCAAAGCCTGATAGAAGGCTGCTGCAGGCTTCGGTCAGCCCGCTCTTGGCGAGCTGTACCTTCTGAATCACCACACTCATAATAGTGTGGTGTTCTTCCTCGATGGAAGCGCTCTGGAGCGCCTCCAACAAATTGTCCGGCGCCTCCGGTTGGACAGAATCCGCCGGCATCACGGTCTTGCCCTTCGTATGAAGGGGCCGCCTGCCGGACACCGGAACCACTGCGGGTTCTGATGTGGAGTCCGGCACAAAGTCCGGGAGGCTGCCTTGTGGCGCCTCCGGAGCCTCCCCCTGATGGGTCCCTTCTTGGGATCCCACCTCGGCGTCCTTGATGTCGCGAGGGGTGAAGGCGGTCGGGATGGAGTCTACATCCGACGGAGCCAACGACCCGCTCGATGAAGCGAGGAGATCATCATTGGCCGGACTACGGGCAGCATGCAGCATCAGAATGACACTATGTGACGCAGAAAAAGAAATTATAAATCATTCAGGAATCCGGATACTTACGATCTCGCCGGAGGCTTGGCCCTTGAAGGCCATTCTTCCTCGCCAACATTGATGTTGGCAAAGCTGTCCGGGGGAATAGTTCTTCCCCTCTTGGACCCTTCGGCCTCCCCTGTTGGGGAAGCCTTCCTCTTCCTCTCTCCCTCCTCTGGGAGAGAGTCCTCTTTCTCCTCCTCGTTTTTGGGGGAGGAGTCTGCCCCGGAGTCGTCGGACACCTGAAAACGGGAACTCTTTCGAGCACCCGTGGCCTCCTTCTTGGCCTTCTTCTCCGGCACCACGTGCGGTGCCGGAACCAGCAGCCTCGCTAGATGGGCGTCTACTGGGTTTTCTGGCATAGGAGCCGGGCAGATAATCTGCTCCGCCTTCCTCATCCAGTCCTGTCAAAGGAAAGGGGGAAATTAAAACCCGCATAGAGTCAAACTATGAAAAGCAAGTGTCCCGTAAAGGGGTAGAATCACTTACCTCGTCGGCTTGACGCTGCGAGCGAAATCCGCGGTCTTCAGTCGCGGATGCGGGGGCTTTGGCGCCCTTAAACAGCACCCTCCAGGCACCTTCGTACGTCGTGTCGAAGAGCCCGCTCAGCGCCTGGTGCTGTTCCGGATTGAACTCCCACAGATTGAATGCCCGCTCTTGGCATGGGAGAATCCGGCGGACGAGCATGACTTGGACCATGTTAACCAGCCTGAGCTTCTTCACCAGCTTCTGGATACAGGCTTGGAGTCCCGTCACCTCCTCCGAACTACCCCACAGCAAGCCCTTCTCTTTCCAGGAGGTGAGCTGCGTGGGGATACCAGATCTGAACTCGGGGGCCGCCGCCCACTTAGGGTCGCGCGGCTCGGTGATATAGAACCACCCCGATTGCCACCCCTTGACGGATTCCACGAAGGCCCCTTCGAACCAAAGGACATTGGGCATCTTGCCCAACATGGCGCCTTCGCACTCCGCTTGAGTGCCCTTCACTACCTTCGGCTTGACATTGAAGGTCTTGAGCCACAAGCCGAAGTGGGGCTGGATGCAAAGGAAGGCCTCGCACACGACGATAAACGCCGAGATGTTGAGAATGAAGTTCGGCGCCAGATCATGGAAATCCAGGCCGTAGTAGAACATGAGCCCCCGGACAAAGGGGTGAAGTGGAAAACCCAGTCCGCGGAGGAAGTGGGGAAGAAAAACGACCCTCTCATGGGGCCTGGGGGTGGGGATGAGCTGCCCCTCGTCGGGCAGCCGGTGCGCGATGTCGCTGGACAGGTAGCCGGCGTTGTGCAGTCTTTCGATGTGCTCCTCCGTAACGGAGTAGGTCATCCACTTGCCTCCCGCTCCGGACATAACTGGGGAAGGTTGAGACGAGATGTGCGGGCTTGGGCGCTGGAGCTCGAGTGCGCAGAGATGGATAAGCAAAGGAGGAAGAAGGCGTAGGTGAAAAGGTGAATCCTTATCCCTTATATGGGCGGGCGAAGTCTACGCGTCCCCCACCGGCCTGGTAAAACTCGCTTATCCCCCAAGCGTCACCATCAATGGCGCGGTTGGGTTACCCACGTCCGTATTGATGAGAATCCCAGATTAAAGGGGAACACAATCTGTGCTTCGACAAGACGTGCCAAGGAAACCGCTTCGCTGAGGTGGTAGAGTAAAAAACGATTCAAGTAATGGCTTGGTAGTGGCGTGACGTCATGCCGCAAAAAACGTCGGCAGATTGAACTTGTGTATATATTATTCTCTCTACGGTGGAATGTGGAATTTATTTTGCAGAGCCGGACACTATCCTGGTGTTCACAATCTTCTATCATTCGGAGGAGGAACCCGCCTTGCAATGCCAAGCAATATACGCGCCGGACTTATCGTCATTGAAGCCTGGTTCAGGGGCTATTGAGGGAGTCTTGGATTAGGGGGTGTCCGGATAGCCGGACTACCATCATCAGCCGAACTGTCATCGGCCGGACTATCATCATCGACCGGACTCCAAGACTATGAAGATACAAGATTGAAGACTTCGTCCCATGTCCGGATGGGACTTTCCTTGGCGTGGAAGGCAAGCTTGGTGATACGGATATGTAGATCTCCTACCATTGTAACCGACTCTATGTAACCCTAGCCCTCTCCGGTGTCTATATAAACCGGATGGCTCTAGTCCGTAGGACACAACAACAACAACCATTACAATCATACCATAGGCTAGCTTCTAGGGTTTAGCCTCCTTGATCTCGTGGTAGATCCACTCTTGTAAACATCCACAATATCAATATCAATCAAGCAGGACGTAGGGTTTTACCTCCATCAAGAGGGCCCGAACCTGGGTAAAACATCGTGTCCCTTGTCTCCTGTTACCATCCGCCTAGACGCACAGTTCGGGACCCCCTACCCGAGATCCGCCGGTTTTGACACCGACAGCCATGAAATCTGAGATGGGATCCATGTATGAGAACAAAGTATGGACTTTGGTTGACTTGCCTGATGATCGGCAAGCCATTGAGAATAAATGGATCTTTAAGAAGAAGACTGACGCTGATGGTAATGTAACTGTCTATAAAGCTCGACTTGTTGCGAAAGGTTTTCGACAAGTTCAAGGGGTTGACTACGATGAGACTTTCTCACCCGTAGCGATGCTTAAGTCTGTCCGAATCATGTTAGCAATTGCTGCATTTTATGATTATGAAATTTGGCAAATGGATATCAAAACTGCATTCTCGAATGGATTTCTGGAAGAAGAGTTGTATATGATGCAACCAGAAGGTTTTGTTGATCCAAAAGGTGCTAACAAAGTGTGCAAGCTCTAGCGATCCATTTATGGACTGGTGCAAGCATCTCGGAGTTGGAATAAACGCTTTGATAGTGTGATCAAAGCATATGGTTTTATACAGACTTTTGGAGAAGCCTGTATTTACAAGAAAGTGAGTGGGAGCTCTGTAGCATTTCTGATATTATATGTAGATGACATATTATTAATTGGAAATGATATAGAATTTCTGGATAGCATAAAGGGATACTTGAATAAAAGTTTTTCGATGAAAGACCTCGGTGAAGCTGCTTACATATTGGGCATCAAGATTTATAGAGATAGATCAAGACGCTTAATAGGACTTTCACAAAGCACATACCTTGATAAAATTTTGAAAAAGTTCAAAATGGATCATACAAAGAAAGGGTTCTTGCCCGTGCTACAAGGTGTGAAGTTGAGTCAGACTCAATGCCCGACCACAACAGAAGATAGAGAGAAAATGAAAGATGTTCCCTATGCTTCAGCCATAGGCTCTATCATGTATGCAATGCTGTGTACCAGACCTGACATATGCTTAGCAATAAGCTTGGTAGGAAGGTACCAAAGTAATCCAGGAGTGGATCACTGGACAGCGGTCAAGAACATCCTGAAATACCTGAAAAGGACTAAGGATATGTTTCTCATATATGGAGGTGACAAAGAGCTAGTCATAAATGGTTACGTCGATGCAAGCTTTGACACTGATCCGGACGATTCTAAATTGCAAACCGGATACGTGTTTTTATTAAACGGTGGAGCTGTAAGTTGATGCAGTTCTAAACAAAGCATCGTGGCAGGATCTACATGTGAAGTGGAGTACATAGCTGCTTCGGAAGCAGCAAATGAAGGAGTCTGGATGAAGGAGTTCATTTCCGATCTAGGTGTCATACCTAGTGCATCGGAACCAATGAAGATCTTCTGTGACAATACTGGTGCAATTGCCTTGGCAAAGGAATCCAGATTTCACAAGAGGACCAAGCACATCAAGAGACGCTTCAATTCCATCCGGGACCAAGTCCAGGTGGGAGACATAGAGATTTGCAAGATACATATGGATCTGAATGTTGCAGACCCATTGACTAAGCCGCTCTCACGAGCAAAACATGATCAGCACCAAGACTCCATGGGTGTTAGAATCATTACTGTGTAATCTAGATTATTGACTCTAGTGCAAGTGGGAGACTGAAGGAAATATGCCCTAGAGGCAATAATAAAGTTATTATTTATTTCCTTATATCATGATAAATGTTTATTATTCATGCTAGAATTGTATTAACCGGAAACATAATACATGTGTGAATACATAGACCAAAATAACGTCACTAGTATGCCTCTACTTGACTAGCTCATTAATCAAAGATGGTTATGTTTCCTAACCATAGACATGTGTTGTCATTTGATTAATGGGATCACATCATTAGTAGAATGATGTGATTGACAAGACCCATTCCGTTAGCCTAGCACTTGATCTTTTAGTATGTTGCTATTGCTTTCTTCATGACTTATACATGTTCCTGTAACTATGAGATTATGCAACTCCCGTTTACCGGAGGAACACTTTGGGTGCTACCAAACGTCACAACGTAACTAGGTGATTATAAAGGAGTACTACAGGTGTCTCCGAAGGTATATGTTGGGTTGGCGTATTTCGAGATTAGGTTTTGTCACTCCGATTGTCGAAGAGGTATCTCTGGGCCCTCTCGGTAATGCACATCACTATAAGCCTTGCAAGCAATGTAGCTAATGAGTTAGTTACGGAATGATGCATTACGTAACGAGTAAAGAGACTTGCCGGTAACGAGATTGAACTAGGTATTGGATACCGACGATCAAATCTCGGGCTAGTAACATACCGATGACAAAGGGAACAACGTGTGTTGTTATGCGGTTTGACCGATAAAGATCTTCGTAGAATATGTAGGAGCCAATATGAGCATCCAGGTTCCGCTATTGGTTATTGACCGAAAATAGTTCTAGGTCATGTCTACATAGTTCTCGAACCCGTAGGGTCCGCACGCTTAACGTTACGATGACGGTTTTATTACGAGTTTATAAGTTTTGATGTACCGAAGTTTGTTCGGAGTCCCGGATGTGATCACGGACATGACGAGGAGTCTCGAAATGGTCGAGACATGAAGATTGATATATTGGACGACTATATTCGGACACCGAAAGTGTTTCGAATGTTTTCGGAGAAAACCGGAGTGCCAGAGGGTTACCGGAACCCCCCGGGAGAAGTAATGGGCCTTATGGGCCTTAGTGGAGAGAGATAGGGGCAGCTAGCATGGGCCGCGCGCCCCCTCCCTCTGGTCCGAATTGGACTAGGAGAGGGGGGGCGGCGTCCCCCTCTTTCCCTCTCCCTCTCCCCCTTCCTTTCCTCCTCCTAGTAGGAGTAGGAAAGAGGGAGTCCTACTCCTACTAGGAGGATGACTCCTCCTCCTTGGCGCGCCCACAAGGGTCGTCCGGCCTCCCCCTTGCTCCTTTATATACGGGGGCAGGGGGGCACCCTAGGACACACAAGTTGATCTACGTGATCGTTCCTTAGCCGTGTGCGGTGCCCCCCTCCACCATATTCCACCTCGGTCATATCGTCGCGGAGTTTAGGCGAAGCCCTGCGCCGGTAGAACATCATCATCGTCACCACGCCGTCGTGCTGACGGAACTCATCCCTGACACTTTGCTGGATCGGAGTCCGGGGATCGTCATCGAGCTGAACGTGTGTTGAACTCGGAGGTGCCGTACGTTCGGTACTTGGATCGGTCGGATTGTGAAGACATACGACTACATCAACCGCGTTGTTATAATGCTTCCGCTTACGGTCTACGAGGGTACATAGACAATACTCTCCCCTCTCGTTGCTATGCATCATCATGATCTTGCGTGTGCGTAGGAAAAAATTTTAAATTACTATGTTCCCCAACAAAATGCGCGTCCTCCAAGGCACGAGGCTCGGGGGTTTCTCCAACGATAGGAGTATGCAGCGCATCCATGTTCCGGCGGCGAAGATTTTCCCTTTGCAGCGAAGTGAGTGGCTCGGGTTGATACTCTTCGTGGACCTGTGCTGGGTCGCCTCCACCGTCGCCTCCGTCGGCGCGGGGGAAATCGGGAGGACTGCACGGTCCATTGACCATCAGGACCTCCGCCGCTGGATCACTGTTGTCGCACTCGGATGCAGTCTCTACGGAGCCAGTCGACAGATCGAACAGGTCGTAGAGAGATTCGTCGGGCACAATCGCCGCAACTTGGGGGATGGCCAACTGGCGGGCCACCGCGTGCCTCACCCATCGCTGAAGCCTCGACCGACTGGAGCGCTTGCGCTGGCGGGAGACAGGGAGGGAGGACGACACGAGAGTCGACCGATACGGGGCCGACAGTTGCCGCAGGAGGACGCCGCGGGCACACGCGCGAAAGTGCGTCGCCCCGCAGACGGGGAGCGCGTCGATGTCGAGTGGAGCCTCCTGAAGCCAAGCGGAGTCGTCGGCAATGAACGTGAGCGCGCCGAGACGGATCTCGCGGCCCTCAACCAAAACTCCGCCAGAAACCATGATGAAGGTGATCAGAACTACCACAACTTCTCCAATAAGTCGCTAAGACACCTGCCCCACGGAGGGCGCCAACTGTCGTGGTTCTAAGTCTGACAGTAGAATAGGGGGTAGGAATGGAGAGGCAACATCCTAGCTATGGAGTAGTTGTGTACGCAAGGTGTTTACGAGTTCAGGCCCTTCTCGGAGGAACTAACAGCCCTACGTCTCGGAGCCCGGAGGCGGTCGACTGGATTATATGCGTGTGAATTACAGGGGTGCGAACCCTTTACACTGAGGAGGGGGTGGCTTATATAGAGTCCGCCAGACCCCTCCAGCCCTCAGTTATGCAGGGTTTAAGATACATTAAGGTCTGGCGTTACTGGTAACGCCATACATAAAGTGCTATCATGACCATAAAGACTACTTAATGACAGACCGTTTGTGTGCAGAGTGACTCTGGATCTCTTGGTGGTCAAGTGAGTGGCTTCATGGTCGAGTGTCTTCGAGTCCGTCGAGTGATATCCTTCCAGGTCGACTGAAAGGTAGTTTCTTCTAGAGATGTCCTTGGGGAGGGTACTTTGGACAGGCCCATGACCCTACCCTAGGTACATGGCTTCATCACCACGCACCTACACAAACCAACAAAGAACTCGCAACCAACGCAATAAAGGGGTTGTCAATCCCTTCACGGCCACTTGCGAAAGTGAGATCTGATAGAGATAGTATGATAAGATAAATATATTTTTGGTATTTTATAATATAGATGCAAATAAAAGTAGATTGGAAGCAAATATGATAAGAGATAGACCCGGGGGCCATAGGTTTCACTAGAGGCTTCTCTCAAGATAGCATAAGTAATACGGTGGGTGAACAAATTACTGTCGAGCAATTGATAGAAAAGCGAATAATTATGAGATTATCTAGGCATGATCATGTATATAGGCATCACTTCCGCAACAAGTAGACCGACTCCTGCGTGCATCTACTACTATTACTCCACACATCGACCGACTCTTGCCTGCATCTAGAGTATTAAGTTCATAAAGAACAGAGTAATGCATTAAGCAAGATGACATGATGTAGAGGGATAAACTCATGCATTATGATATAAACCCCATCTTTTTATCCTTGATGGCAACAATACAATACGTGCCTTGCAACCCTTTTTGTCACTGGGTAAGGACACCGCAAGATTGAACCCAAAGCTAAGCACTTCTCCCATGGCAAGAAAGATCAATCTAGTAGGCCAAACCAAACTGATAATTCGAAGAGACTTGCAAAGATAACTTAATCATACATAAAAGAATTCAGAGAAGATTCAAATATTTCTCATAGATAAACTTGATCATAAACCCACAATTCATCGGATCTCGACAAACACACCGCAAAAAGAGTTTACATCGAATAGATCTCCACAAGAGAGGGGGAGAACATTGTATTGAGATCCAAAAAGAGAGAAGAAGCCATCTAGCTAATAACTATGGACCCGAAGGTCTGTGGTAAACTACTCACAACTCATCGGAGGGGCTATGGTGTTGATGTAGAAGCCCTCCGTGGTTGATTCCCCCTCCGGCGGAGCGCCGGTGAAGGCTCCAAGATGGGATCTCGCGGATACAGAAGGTTACGGCGGTGGAAATTGTGTTTCGGGTGCTCCCTGGATGTTTTTGGGGTACGTAGGCTTATATAGGAGGAAGAAGTACGTCGGTGGCCGCCCGAGGGGCCCACGAGACAGGGGGCGCGCCCTATGGGGGTGGCTGCTCCCTACCCTCTCGTGGCCGCCTCAGCTGCTTCTTGACTTGCACTCCAAGTCCTCTGGATCACGTTCGTTCCAAAAATCATGCTCCTGAAGGTTTCCTTCCGTTTGGACTCCATTTGATATTCCTTTTCTTCGAAATACTGAAATAGGCAAAAAAAACTGCAATACGGGCTGGGCCTCCGGTTAGTAGGTTAGTCCCAAAAATGATAATAATGTGTAAAATAAAGCCCATAAACATCCAAAATGGGTAATATAATAGCATGGAACAATCAAAAATTATAGATACGTTGGAGACGTATCACAACCTTATTAGTGCCTCTAGGGCATATTTCCATCATTTAACTCGTCTATGTATCTCATATTCTGTTAATAAAGTATGCCAATATTTGCTGGTCGCAGTATAGTTCATTGGACTGTATTTAAAAGAATTGTAAGGTATCTTAAGTTGACAATAGGACATGGAATTAAGATTTCTAAATCATCAACTATGCTAGTGAGTGCATATTCTCATGCAGATTGGGCTGGCCAGGTGGATTTGCTGTTTTACTGGGATCAAACCTTGTATCATGGAGTGCAAGGAAACAAACTACTATCTTAAGATCCATCTCTAAAGCAGAATATAAAGCTCTAGCAAATGTAACTCTTGAAGTCATGTGGATCCAAACTCTCCTATGTGAACTAGCTAGGAATAAAAGTTCCACAAGATGCAAGCTTATGGTGTGACAACATTGGTCCAACTTACCTTTTAGCAAATCATGTTTTCCATGCACGAACAAAATATATAGAAGTTGATTTCCACTTTGTCAGAGGAAGAGTGGCTCATAAGCTACTTGAATCAGGTTTATTCCGTTAGGAGATCAACTTGTTGACGGCTTCACCAAACCACTTGCCATGAGGAGACTGGATGAATTTATGTACAATCTAAACCTAGACAAGGCTTCATAGTTTTGAATTGAGGGAGGATGTTAGATAGTTTAGATAGAGATAGAAGTCATGCTTTGTATGTTTAAACCTAGTCTATCTCTTCTTCTGTTAAACCTCTTCCCAGTGTAATATCTCGCTCTCTCTCCCTCCCTCCCTCTCTCTCTCTCTCCCTCTCTCTCTATCTCTCTTCTCTCTCTTCTCTCTCTCTCTCTCCCTCTCTCTCTCTCGTACAACTCTACATAATTCCTTGCGAACTCCCAAACGTGTAAGCCACGAAAACCTTTCTATATAAACATGCGTCCCGAGACCAAAGGGTTCAATGCTTCCTTCGATCTCTACAATAACTCCACACATCAAGACATCCATTATCTTGAGTCTGATGTTCATCTTCATCCTGACAATTCAAAATTTGTCTGGAAGATTTGTTACTTCGTCCCCACTGTCCGATGACCCAAGTGCAACAGGACAAGATCTATCATTGAATTTCAAATTCTTCGAGATGATAGCACAACAAATAAACATAGAATTAGGACAAACAACTACTACACATACTTGTAGTGCTTAAACATTACATATCGTGAGCATTTCCCTCACGAGCAAATGTTGAAACCATCTCCTCTGGACACATTTACTAACATATTTGAACATGCAACAAGATAGCAGGATCAGTCATGCCGAGCAACGAACACATGGAAGCATATATATGAATTTATAAAAGAGCATGTGCAACTAGAAATGTACTATGTTGTGTGGCGTTACGCGCCAAAAATATAGCAATCTGACGGTAGCAACATTGTGTGATAACGTTTATGTAAACTAGCAAAAACACCATCCAAGTGAGCTCCAAAAATTTCAGAAGATAATTGTACTTGTAGAGAACATAAGAAAACCCGTACATGTGAAATTTGGGGGAAATGATAATTATTTGAGTTCATTAATTTATTGTGTGTAACTTAGAGATTTTGTTTGTATTAAATTAATATAACATAAAAATTATGCTTACATAAAGTTATTGTAGTTTACTATAGTCCTATCTACAATATCTTTACAGTGGTTCTTAAATGCTTACACCAAACCAGAAAGATGAAGTGTCTGTCGATCTTGCTATGTTGCTTGCAATAACAATGTAGTAATTCCACCAGCTCTAGAGCAACATGTGCTTGGTGAGTTCTTGCATTAGACCAAACCTACTCCACTTTTCCTCCCTATAAAAGGTAGATAGTGTGAATAATTTCTACAAATATATCATACAGAGATTGGAGAATGACCTATTATGATTTCTTATATTTACGTGATGATGTTGGAAGAAAGTTAGTAGATAATTTTGGGGCATGCAAGGCTTGGAGAACATAGAAATCATTAGACTGAGATCGCCATGTTGCTAATTTATTTGTAAGTCAACATGTATAGCATCGCACATGCACATACCAATGTCTTCTTGGTGTTAAGCTTAGATTATATCCATCATGTGTATGAGAAGAGATGGTCTATTGGATAGCACCATGCATTGACATAGAAGCCATGCAATGACATAGAAGCCACCTGGTAGCCTTTGGGCACATGTGAATATTGATCAACAAGCAGGCATGGATACTTTTACAGCTAAAATTGGTCATTGAACAAAACAAAACCGATGCAAGAAGAGTTGTCATTTAATTAGGTTTGTGACTAGTACGATGGGGAGAAATCAATAGATGTGTGGTTTGTATCTTGGTTGTCGCATCTTGAAGACTGAATTAACCATATAAATCGCACTACATGTAATTTAAAGGAATGTACAATAATTATGTTACCTTAGCAATGCCACCTATGGTAATTGGTGAGGTTCTGAGGTGGAAGAGAGAGAAAGAAAAAGGAGATATGTCTTTGCTTGGTTGAGAGATGGCTTCTTAATAAGAAAGTTAAATCATTTTTGCATTATATCAAATGTCGAATACTCAATTGCTAAATATGTTTGTAAGCCAATATCATAGCACTGCAAAGGCACATAGCAATGTCTTCATGGTGTTAAGTTTAGGCTTTATCCATATTGTATAGATGACATGTTGTGCTGGAGAGTAACATACAATGATGTATAAACCACCACCTCGCCTCTGGGTGCTCATGAATCGTGATCTACGGAGGTAGGCAGTGTGGCGGAATGAGCAATTCACTAGGTTAAATGGACCAGCCCCTTATTCGCCTCAACTTACTTTCCTTGTATAGATTCGCAGTCCATGTATATGAAAAGGAGGTCTCTGTCTCCATGTAACATGCATACAGAATAATTATCCTTCTTTTGCACACTGGAGTATTCCTGATGAAACTATCTTCATTGATGGCTTATTTCACAATAGTCTTTGTTTCTTTCATTCATATGTGATTTCTTGTCTTTTTACGGAAAGGAGGCTAAACCCCAGCATGTGCATCATTGTGATACACACAACCAATTTAATTAGTTATTAAGCGGAGTACATATGTATAACAAAGGTAACCATGGCTGAACCACTACAAGACATCAAATAAACTACTCGACTTATTTTCCACAACAAGGTCTTCAAGAAGAAATAAACGCTCTTGCACCGTCATCGTCATGTCCGACCAAACACGACCAAGGCAAGGATTTTTCATCCTAGCTACCAACATCAGCAAGGAGACAATGTTGTCAATAAGGCAATGTTGCAAGTTCATCATTGCTGAGTCCAACCAATCAAGGACAAAACAAGAGTTTTCACCCCAAACATGAAGCAAAGTTCCAATTGTCATCTACATGACGGATCTTTAACACAAGCATGTACTCTGTGCTAGGCAGAAAGACACTAGCGGATGAATGAACATCTTCCCACCACAAACCACCACCCCAACCATCGTGGGGTCGATCAGACCATAGTCACACCACACCCTGTGCGAACTGTCCTGTAGCATCTGCCATGACACCCGGGCTGCTGCCCTAGCATCCTTCTTGGTAGTTGTCTTCTCCTTTTCTATTTACTTGCATGTTCAACGGCAATAATTGATATAGTCATTTTCATTCAGAAAGTAAAATATGCAAACGGAGCATCGACGCAGAGTGACGACGGACGATGGAACTTGGAGCCCACTTTTTAACCCATTGGTTCAATATTCAAAGGATGCATAATGAGTGACCATCTTGGACTGCAGGCAGGAGAAGTACAATAGCTACAGAAGTAAAGTCCTTAGCCGTATGGAAAATGCACAAATACTCTTAAGGAAAAACATTCATGTTATGCATTAACTTAGCAAAGAATCATGTCTTAAAAGAGCATGTGAAAATAAATTATACACTAAGAACACATGAATATGAAATTTGGAGGGAGTATAATTTTGTGGCCTTAACTTACAGGTTTCTTTTATAATAAATTTCCCCACAAGAAAAGTTAATGCAACTTAGAGTTTTTTTATTAAGTTAGTGTTTCTTAATTAGACTAATGTGCGGTAGCTTTTCCAATCTGACAAATGGCTGTATTTTTTAATAATCCTACAAAGAGTGGTGGAGGTTTTACGAAAACCTTCAGACTAATTACCTCCCCCCCATGATTTCATGGGGTGGGCCCCCCTTCCTCCATAATCCAACCAAAAAAGGCCACCTAACGGCAATCCGTAAAAACTTATCTATAACTCTAGCGTAACTCATTTTTTTACCAAACTCGAAAGGATTGTCAGGAGTGAGAGGATGGAGATCATGCTGACCAACAGTCCCGATCCTCTTCTATGTCACCTAGCTGAACTTCTAAAACCTATAAGGGCATATAATGTTTATTCCCCCATCGAAAATCCACTCCAAGCCACCTAAATATACTCAGCGCTTGCACAGTCGAGTAAAAGTTGCGTGCCTCTTCCTCCCATCCTCGCGGCTCCGTCCTTCCCGCCGTTGCTGCCCCCACGCGCCGTCATCGCCACCAATGACAGGCCATGTCACCAGAATGGATAGCCAAGACCCTTCTACCACACCGCCGGCTTATCACCGACGGAAACCACCCCGCGCCACCACCCATGCCGAAAAAGAGGTTGGGGATGAAAAAGTTTCGGAGACAACGAACATGTTTCACAAAAAAAACTGGAAGTGTTTCAGAGAAACCGAAAATTATTTTGGGGAAAACCATCATACCAAAAATGTTTCGAATGGCGTCTGGTAATTCTGGAGGATGCGATAAATGTTCTGGCATTGCCAGGAATTTTCTAGAGGGAACGCACACGCAAAAACATCCCTGCGTGGGGGGATGAGATCCCACGCTTCGTGGGAGTGCTTTATGGGGGCGCCCCCGTTAGGGGCAGCCCCTTTGGTGGCTTTTGGTTGGGGTGGAAAGCCCCCCTTGGGGCTTTATCCCAAAAATGGTGGAGCATGTTTTGGGGGAGGTGGGGCCCCATGAGGGAGCCCCATGGTATGGACGGCCAAGGGGTGGATAGCCCCCCCCCCATGAGGGAGCTCTCAAACTCAATCAAGTATCTCCAAGTTTCTCACCACAAAGGCATACAATGATCTGCCATTCTTTCTCTCCCTCACGAGATAGTTCCGTAGCGCCGAAAGGCTGCCTAGTCTCCGGCATGGATTTATTATGGACAGCAAAGCTCTGGTGGATATGTGACACCATATGTGTGCAACCCAATAGAAATAGCGTATGTTCGATCTTTTGTTTGAGGGGTAGTCTGAGGTTCTGTCCGAGGGACTAATCGAGGGACTGTTCAAGGGAGAAAATCCTTGCAGTTGGGAGGTTGCAAATTCCTATCTACGGGGATATGCACCAACTCTACTTCCGGTATGCTACAAGTTGGTAATGATTGGATCAAACCTTGTATGCATCTTCATAGTGGTCCTAGGCTGATGCATCTAACGGAATATTTTTGTTTTCTGTTGTGTTACCCTACACATATGACAATATCTCGTTGCGTCCCAAAGTGGGTATGTCCGACTCGATGGTCTCCATCCCCAAGTCCATACTATCGGGCTAGCATCTTGATGCCCATGACTTCTGAAACATAGTCATCAAGCAAATTATACACTAGTCAAAGGATATGTGTCCGCATAACCTTATCAACTAGGGACCATTAGAACAATCATCATACAATATATAGTCTCACAGGCAAGTCACATATTTATTAGTACATATCAATGATGATGTTCAAGGACAATACAATAAACTCATGAATACATAAGGAAATAACATCATCACATGTTTACCTTTGGGGTATATTTCCAACAAGAGCTTCTTCTTCAGGTAAATTTCATATATCCTGAACCGCTAAACGGAGCGCTCGAGCTTTTGAGCACACAATTAGAGCATGGAAGACATCCCCCTCCCCATATTCATATATGGTACATGTACTTCAACTAGTGGTGTCTAAACCCGATTAACTGATTAACTGAACTGACAAACTATTTATAGCAGCACGGCAGGCAAAAACTCTGACTTTTGTCTAACACTTGTTAATGGTATATTTGACTAGATTAAATCAGAAAAACCGGTGTTTGGTTGGGCTTATATTCTTGCCTTTTACACTTTGGTTTCTAAGCCAAAAAGGCACCTATTTATGGCTTTTGGCTTATACCATGAATTCATGATATAACAATATTAGGCAAAAGCCTAAGTCAAAAGCTCATAAATGGATGCCTTTTTAGCTTCTAAGCCAAAGTGTAAAAGCGAGAAATAGATCCAACCAAACACCCCCTAAAGAGTGTGCAGAGTGTAAAAAATAGATTACACGGTAAGGCTTCAGAAAATAAAACGGGATGACATGTAACGCTAGGTACATAAAGATCAAGTATGCCAGAACATAGATTTAGTCAACATTTGGGAATATAAAAAATGAACCAATAATTTATAGAATACTTATAAGTTATAACTGGAGTTAAGAATCATCAATCTAACCTGTTAGACAGTTAGAGAGATCTCAAGTTGCTAGTTTGACCAAAAACACCTAGTCTTTTAATTTTGCTACCAAGGACTTGTTAGATAATACCTCACATGTTACTAAATATGAACCACAGCTATTCTCGCATGCATGGTTGCACAACTATCTCATATTGCTAATTTTCCCAAATCACCATGTGTACTATTTTTACTTCAAGTGAGCCTTCCACCTAGACAGTTCCACCAGGTTCGTCGATTGCTATCAGTTTTCTATTTGATTATCTTCAACATGCCATTCTTCTTCTCTTGACGATCACAAGCTTGTTTGGAAGAGTTGTTACTTCATCCCCATCGCCTCTTGACTTAAGTGCAACTTGACAAGATCCATCATATATGCTTAAATTATTTTGATAACATCTCTAAGAATTTTCCGGCTTATGAGGAAAACCATCCATGCCGAGGATAGAACAAAACTCATACATGTGAAATTTGAGGGAAATGATTATTATTTTGGGTTTTTAAGTTATTGTATGTGACACAAAGATCTTTCTTACATTATGTTAAAATAACTTAAATATTATGTGTATAGTTATTAAAGTAATTTATTTTAGTTTGATGTACAACAATTTTCTCCTAACTCATAAATTCTTATGTAATTTGTACTGACAGATCCAGTTGTCCCGATCTTGTTCAGTGGCTTCCAGTAACATATTAAATTTACTGACTGACGCAACATGTGCTCGGATGAGTTGTCGTATTAAACCAAACCAACTATTCATTCCCTTCTTATAAAAGGAAGATAGTGTGAATACTTCTACAAATTGATCATACAGAGATTCCAAAAGAACCAAGTGTGAGTTTTAAGATTTATGTGATCATACTGACAAAAGATAGATGCGAATTTTTAGATGTGAGAGGCATGGGGAACATAGTGATCACTACACTAAAATCTATTTTCCGGCTTTGCGTGCTCATTTGCTAAATATGTTTGTAAGTCGGCATGCATCACACTGCAAAGGCACATAGCAATGTCTTCGTTGTGTTAAGTTTAGACTTTAACCATCGTGTGTAGACGTGCGCTGAAGAGTAGTGTGCAATGACCTATAAACCACCGCCTCGCCTCTGGGTTTTTTCTTTTTTTGAGAGAGCCTCGCCTCTGGGTGCTAGTCGATCGTGGTCAACGAAGAAGGTAGGCAGTGTGGGCTGGATGGGACATTGACTAGGTTAAGTGGACCGACCCCTTCTTCCCCTCAACTTACTTTCCTTGTGATGATTCTCAGTTTATGTATCTAAAAAAGGGTCACTCTCTCCATGTAACGTGCATACTGAATAATTGTCCTTATTTTGCACACTGGGTTACTATTCCTGGTGGAATCAATTTTTGTGCAGGTTATTTTCCATGATGGCTTATTTCACAGTGGCCTTCGTTTCTTTAGTTTATGCGATTTTCTTGTCTTGGTTGGTGTCTTCTCCTTTTCTCTTTACTGGCATGTTCAGCGGCAACAGTTGATTTAGTCATTTCCATTCATTATGCTAACAGTGCATCGAAGCAGAGTGACAAGTGACGATGGAACTTGGAACCCAAGTCTTAATCCATTGGCTCAGCATTCAAATCATGCATCACGGCCATCTTTTACAATAGCTACAGAAATAAAGTCCTATGGAAAAGGCACAAATACTCAAGGAAAAGCATTCGTGTTATGCAATAACTTAGCAGAGAATCATGCCTTAGAAGAATATATGAAAATAAATACACTAGGAACACATCAATGTGAAATTTGGAGGGGGATATAATTATTTGTGGTTTTGAGCTTAGAGGCTTCTTTTACAATAAGTTACTGCAAGTTTTCCGCTGGAGGCGTGGATCCTATTGGACGGTACCCTAACTCAGCTCACTTACATAAAACTGCTTCCATCAACTGTGCCTGCACTGCCACGGGTTCTGGAGCTTGTATTGAGAACAAGTGAGAGAATGGAAACCAATGTCGTATCGGGCAGACTTGAAAGAGATTCTCCAGGTTTTATTAGAGCAGACCATACGAGCAAATCCCAATCCCAAAAGTTTAAATATGAATACAAAGTGCAGAAAGATAAACCGGGATGATGTGTCATGTCAGGATTAGAAAGATCAAGCATTCCCGAGTATATCTCCGGGCAGGCATCTGGAAATCTACATCACATAATTCACATGATACCGAACAAGTGGGATTAAGAACAATCAATCTGACCGGTTAGAGTGATCTAAAATTGCTAAGTTGACCAAAAACATGTATTTTTCTTTCTAATTTTGCGGCCTAGGACAGTTAAGATAACACCTAACAGGTGAACCAGCTATCTCAAGTTGCTAGTTTGCCCAAAATCACCAGGTCTACTATTTTCATGTCAAGCGGGTTTTCCACCCGGACAATCCCATCAGACCCGTCGACTCCTACCAGTCTTCCTATAACTCCACGCATGCTGCCATTCATTATCTTGACCCTGTCGCTCTTCTTCGGCCTGATGATCTCGAGCTCGTCTGGAAGAGCTGTTACTTCATCCCCACTCCCTGATGGCCCAAGTGCGACACGGCAAGATCCATCCTGCAAGTTCAGACTCCCGGAGATGTTAACACCGGAAAAAAAAAAACAGCACCAAAGAAACATGTGGAGAAACAACTTCTGCATGCACTTGTAACAACCATAAATGAACATTACATACCAGGAGTACTTCCTTCACCACACCATTGGTGGAACCATCTCCTCTGGACACATTGACGCAAACATCTGGCAAGAGCCAATTACTGCCGCCCTCATCCCCTGAAAGCATTTTGGCAAAAGGTATTCACAGATGTGCACACAAAGTGCTGGTTTCAATCCCATCCCGGTTGTAGATGAAAGGGCAAGGGCAAACCTATCATTGGAGACATTGCATCCATTCCAGCATTCCCTGGGGTCATTAGCTGGCCACCAGGGGTTCCAGGCAAATAAGAGGCAGGAATTGGGGTCATTGGTTGAGCACTAGGTGTTGGAGCGTTGAATGGAGCATCACCAAAGCCAGTTCCAGAGGTACTTTCCCACCCTGATCCAGGAGTGGGGGCATCAAATGGCCTAGCTACTGGAGTTCCTGGCTGTGTGTAGAAACAGCAATACATTTCGGTAGCCAACACAAGGATAAACAATTTTCAAAGTTAACAAGAAGCACATGGAACCTGGTAAGCTGGACTGCTCCCCCAAGCGCCCCAAGTGCCACGATTTCCATCTTCCTGGTTATCCCTGATCATATAATTAGAACACAATCAGCAACCAAACAGACCATCAAGATTAACTCCAGTAAAGTTTCAACACTCCACTTCGCAACAGACAAGGTTGAAATAGTTTCACTATGGGGCAGGATAAACAAAACATCTGAAGCTGCTTTATTCTAAATTTCAGGATTTCAATTCTGCAAGCCCAAGTAACCAATTTGTTCTCCAAAGAAGTATACCAACCTCGGTGGACTCATTGGTGCCCAGGCTTGATTATGCATAGGAGTTTGCGATCCATCACAAATTGGTGTCGCTGCGCAAATTCAATTAACTTGTTACCATGGAAAAGGGGAATAAGAAACAGTACATGGTACAATGAAATGAATGGCACCGAAATAGGCGATATGATAGGCATCTGAACAGGAGAGGGCGAAAATGAACAAATAGCACCAAAATGATTTGCAGATCAAATGGGTGAATGACCCAAGAGAGCCAAAGTGGCAATATAATGACTATTCAACTTCAAGTACAGAGAACACAAGAATTATTTTGATGTAGGTGCAACTATAGTAATTCCCTCCTTTTCTAAATGTATGGCATTTCAAATTCACGGAAATTAGAAGTCACTGTAGATAGTGTGTAATACAATACTATAATAAAACGTCTTAGCAACATATGTGATAGAAATTAGTAGTCAAAGTTGCATGTTGTTGAATGCTCACTACACCTATGTCCAGAACGGTCGTAAGTGCATCTTGTACAAAGAAAAAGTGATCTAGGTAATCTCAAATTGAACCATAACAAAGAATGTAAGCAAGCACACCTCCAGGTTCTCGCATTGGAGTTTGAATAGGATACAATGGCGTTCGAGATGGGTGCATAGGTGTTTCACTGCCCAATGAATAACGAGATTCACTGCCAATACAACTGGTCAGCAAATGAGAAAATGGTACCAAACAGCTTGTTAAATATGGTTGATCAAAAAGAAATTTACCGGAATGGTGTCCCAACATTCGCTGTGTCAGCAATATCCTCTCTCTTAACTATATGTTTGCAGCAAGGTTAGTCGTCAACAGTAGACAGGCAACAACAATTGTGACAAAAATTATTCACCTGTGACAATCTTCATAAGTGAATCAAGCTCCACACGCACGAGTGCACCATTCACTTCTTTAACACGGCCACGATATCCTTTGTAGGGACCAGATTTAATTTTGATGCATCTACTCACCAAGGCATCATGCCCTCTGCCACCACGACCACCTCCTCCAAACCTTCCACCAGCTGTGTTAGATAGGAGGGGAGTGAATTATTACATCAGCATAAAGTAGTGTAAGAAATAGACTTCGCACAAGATGCAGCTGACTAAAACTAATGGCAGAGATAAGGAGCATCCAAACTATCAATATTCGTACAATTCATGTAAGGTCCTCTCGGCGGAAGCCCTCCAGGAGATTGCAAGATCCTTGCTGGAGATCTAAAAGCACCAAGCCGTGGATCTGCTGTATCAACACCCTGAAAAAACAAGTAAACTGAAGGTATGATGGCATGTTCTAGGTACCAATAAAATTTAATTGAGATAATCAAAGCACAGACCATCCTGCTGCTGTTGACAACCGATCCCCCAACAAGGACACAAGATTGTGCTTTTGCACAGATAAAGCCTGAATGTTCAAGGTGGTGGCGGTCATGTATAAAACATATCCCTTTGTGTATATGTTCCACAGGTCCTTGCTTTCCCTAATGTGAACAGAAAAATAAATGTTTGTTAGCCTGTGATAAGAAGATTAAATTGAGACAACAGAATAAATAGACATTGTGAGAGAAATAATCAAAACACGAGATAACAGGCAAAATGTACACACCTTGCATGGCCCCTCAATGACCCTGACAATATCCTTAGTGGACACCGTGTTATTCCTGCTATCTTTTGCAGATGTGCGCCGATCGATTTTGTATTTTATTTCTCTCAGTTTCACAAGCACCACTTCAGGTTTATCAGGCACTCCTTTGAGAACCTAATTATACAAAAGGGTCAATACATATAACTATACGTACAAGACAATCAGACAGATGAATATTTAGACAGTTCTGCTTGCCTGAAATGCTTCGCTTTCCACCCTTACAATCACACCAAATGATAAATTGCTGAAAAGGGAAGAAATGGTATAAGTTGTTTCGTAGCCGTTAGACATGATGGGTAGCAACCTCACTAAAAATTCTGGGCTTACTCAAGAAGGACAAGATCATGCAATTCATAATCACCAATTCTGGTAAGCCCCGTCGTGACCTCAGAACTCTCCACAACATGATCTGCAAACACACGGATCTGCAGTCACAAAAAAGAGTTAAACATACTACAAAATATGTTTAAACAAAGCAATTTCCAATAGATGCACAGGTGTACCAACAATTGCTCACATGTTCTTTGCTTGTGTCAGATAAAATAGTCAAGACATGTCCTTCCACTTTAACTACCATGCCTGTCACACCTTCTTGAACACCAAAAACCACTTTTACATGGTCCCCGGGATTGAAATATTTGCAGAGATCTTTCTCACTGAAGGCAAGTGTTTTCTGCATGGTACAAAGAGATGTTTAAATTTTCTAGTCCAGTTGATAGTAGTATAATAAATTCACTGCAAGTAATTACCGGAAGATCAGATTGTGTTGGTGTTGGTCGGATGTGAACAATAGAATCCTCTACTTTCTCCACACAGCCCCTTATGTCCTTGAGATCACCTTTAACAACAACTACAGCATCGCCTTTCATAAAATGTCCCTTCTTCCTGCTGAGTGTGGACAATCTAGCCACATCTTCATTCACGTCATCACCAACTCTCCCGAATTTCTCCAATTCATCAAGTGATGGCTTAACATTCTGTGTGCTGATTGATTTTATCGAGACTATTTTGCGCAAGAAACCATCTTCAAATTTTAAAGCGCCAACCATCTCAAAGTATTCCCCAGAATCTCTATCTCTCCTCCGTTCTACAGGAATGTTCATCTCCCTGTGTTCATTTAAGTTAGAAAAAAGAGGAGACAAGATACATAAATAAATAAAACTGAACTATCATTTGATAGCGAAAGGATGAAAAGCATTAAGCACCTCGCCTCGTCGGTACTAAATAACCTTGGCGGTGGAATAAACGACTTCTTCTTTGCAACCTTAAGACCTTTCTGACAATACAAAAGTCATATCATGCTAAGTCATCCAGCAAGCAAGCACAATACGAAGTATAAACACGCATTCTACCAAGAAGATAGATTGATAATTAAGAAGTCCTTCAATAAGTTAAAATCTACTAATTCCATTTTTGGACACAGCAGTGCATGGAACTTGTGAATCATATGGGAAAGAGAACCCAAACTTGAAGTACTATGTTCACAGCGGATGCAAGACGATATATAAAACGGCATGTCAATGAGCTCAACCCACTGATAGAAGTGTATGTTACGTTGAAAGGTGACAGGTAGAAAATCACGATGAATGGCAACTAGCATAACTTACCAATTTATCTGTCAAAGCTTGTAAATCTAATCTAGGAATGACCTTCACAGTAACCTTTTGGCGCACATCATCAACTTCGACAACCTGGGGGTAATCAAAATAAATAACTGGGCAATTGACAAATATATACTAGCAACAGCCAGGGAAACAATGATGACCATACCTTAGCAAGATCCCCTTTATATATACCAAGCTTCAACCTGACCCATGTATCTATTGAAAGATCAGCAGACTTACTCGTGACAGAGAGAACATCAGTCATTTCTTTTGTAGGAACCAGAAGTATTTTTGCTGAAGAAAAGATGTTCCGCAGACCTTTGCAAGCCTGCAATGAAGTTTAGTTAACATCCCTTATCAAGAAGACTAGAATGTCAATTTACGCACTGGTTACCTCCTTGACATGGGCTTCTTTCTCTGCTTCAACATAAATGTAATTCTTTAGGTGTTCCAATGCAACGACGGACTTAATCTGGAGATCTTGCCTATCAATGAACTTTTGCATTAGACAAAGGGCTGTCTCTCGCTCATGTCCAATCTGACGTCATAATTAGAACAACAATGAGATTCAAATGGTACAATGAACAAATAGCAGAGCTGTGGCAAGAGCTTAATTTTCCTAGAACTTGCAACCTACCGCACATTTCACCATCCAGAGCTTTGGATCATTCACTGATGGCAGGAGAGCTTGCTGTTCAACCTCGGTTAGACCCTCTTCATCAAAATCAGAGTGTGATTGCGTTCTATATTTCCATTTTAACATCTCTTCCAAGTTCTCCATATCATCTGCATCATCCATTGGATTTGGATTGAAATGACGTCTAGAACCCCTTTGCACATCCTCGTCAGGATTATCAGCCCGAGCATCATCATCAATAAAACCTGCCGAAAAGCAAAGGAGCGTAAGTCACGCATTAACACAAATAGTCTTGCTTTTGCATACTACACAACTCAACCCACAGATAGGCAAGCACAGAAATTTTTTAATTCGAAAGGGAAAGTAAAAATGTTATACTTGAATGGCAGAAATAAACATCCATGTGAACATAACTCAGGACCAATGGCAAGAGTACATCCATAAAGAAACTGCAGTTGATGATCGACTAAACATCAAATTCCACACCATCTAATCTTAAGAAACATAATGGTTACATTGAGCTTGAAGTAACAAGACTATATCAAAAAAATTACATAAAAGTGCCATCTGGGCATCGAAACCAAAACTCTTGATCATATAAAGGTCCCTAGTAATTTCTGGAGGATATGATTCTGTCCATCATCATGACTACAATGCTGGTTTGGAAAGAGCCAGACAGTTGATTGTAACGACAATTTCCCAGGTATATACTGGGTAGGTCTAGCCATAAGTGGCAGGAAGTAATAAGTTTTAATGGAACATGGACTTTGGTCCTTCACTCCACACGACCTCCCATTTATGGCCAAATTACGAAATTAACACAGTTCGCACTAAATTCCACTGATGGTTCACAACAGGAAAATAAGAAGCATTGCATAAAACATTGCCGCTGATGGTTCACATATGGTTATCGAGCCTAGCCAACACTGAAGCAACAATAGAATGTAATTCAAGCCGGATTGACCAACAAACAACCCAACTAAGCACCCTCAGCATTTCTAACAGGGGCAACGAGTCCCAAATGCAGGCAGGGAACTAGCAACGGCGATCACAGAAATCCTCGATAGTGTAGAAATGCTGCGGAACCAACGACTGGGAAGCAAAAATCCTACACGAAATCGTCACTAACCCCGGCGAATTTGGATACGGGAAACTAAACATGATAACGATTCTGCTACCCCGGGTCCAGGCGCCGGCGTACGGCCGATAGGGCAAGCGAGCACTCACCTTCCTCGTACCCGTCTTCCTCCTCCTCCTCGCCGTCGTCGTCGTCGACCTGCGCCATGTCGTCGATCAGGATCGACCGCTTCCTCTTGCTGGGCCGGCGGCCGCGGCCGCGGCCGCCCTCCTCGTAGTCGTCGTCCTCGTCGTCGTCATCCTCTTCCTCCTCCTCCTCCTCGTCGTCGTCCTCGCTGGCCGCGTCGTCGATGAAGCTCGCGACGCCCGAGCCCTCCCCCCCGCCGCCGCGCAACCGCTTTTCGCCCCTCTCCTCCTCCACCTCCGACTCATCGGCCTCCTCCTCCTCCTCTACCTCCTCGAACTCCTCCTCCTCCTCGCGGCCGCGGCGCGACATTGCGGCGGCTAGGGTTTCGAGCGAGCCCTCCTCGCGGCTCGAGACGCGCTGCGGCTGGGAGGGTGGCCCCGCGTGGCAGGGCGGAACCCTCGAGAGGCGATTGAGGCCTCGGCGGGGCTGGGGCTGGGGTGGGTGGGTGCGAGCAAGCGAGAGCGGGGAGCGCTTTCGATTGCCGGCAAGGTGAGAGGGTATTTAGCACTGTTTCAAATAGCCCGCTATAGCTCCGCTATAGCACGCTATAACGTTTAAAAAAGGTCTTGCGCTAAGAGACTTTGGTCCAAACAAATGAACAAACATTTTAAATAGCGCGCTATAGCTCCGCTATAGCACGCTATAGCATTTGAAAGAGGTCTGGCGCTAAGATGCTTAGCGCGCTATTTAAAACTTTGGTATTTAGCGGCGAAACCGACTTCTAGCGAGGAGGAACGCTGAGTTAATTTTGGTTGGGTGGGCCGGGCAGGGCCGTACATCGGCCGTGCGCGCGTAGGAATTGGCTGCTTTAATTCGGCCGGGCTCCTGCAATTTATTCGGGCGCCCTATGTCTCGCTTATAGCGAGACCTACGGGACTTACAGCTTGAGATGGGCCGGCCCATGTGCGCTGAAGGAGGGTTTTTTCCGTCTTGATATAAGTGAGATATAGTCCCCGTGCAATTTATTCTGCTTCCGGATCATTCCTCAAACAGCCATTAGCTTGAGTGCTCCTGGCCCGTCCCCCAGACGGCCCACCTCACCCCGATATGTACATCTCGGCCAACCCTCTTTTTACAGTTGCTATCTCGGCCTACCTTTTTCTAGAGCTCAGCATCTTGGTACATATGTCATGTGGGGATGATGGATATGTCGTTCCGTTGCAAAAAGAAAAAGAAAAAAAAATGTTGTCACTCCAGGATTTTTGTGTGCACTGAGCAGCGACACCTTCTTTTGGAATACTATCTACCTCCTCCGTCCAATAACTAGATCGGGAGCGCGCCTTGGCGCGAGGGTGCCGGTCCTAACGTTTTGATGAAGCAAATAGTGCTAAGTTAGTAGGAATCTGGGTTTACCATATGAATTCAAACATGGTATAACAAAATAAAGTGAAAAGAAACATTCATTTGTGAGAAGAAAGACATAATGGAGTTCAATATCGGCATGGGATTATAAGGCAACATCGAGTTGAGCATATTCATAAGACCATAAAAGATAACTACTCGTCATTAAGTACGATACCAAAAGATTAGTATGGGAGAGGAAGTAATAAAAGTAGGAACATAATGCAGAACCCTCTCCTCCACCTCCGACTCATCGGCCTCCTCCTCCTCCTCGCTGCCGCGGCGAGACATTGCGGCGGCTAGGGTTTCGAGCGAGCCCTCCCCGGGGCTCGAGATGCTCTGTGGCTGGGAGGGTGGCCCCGCATGGTAGGGCGGAACCCTCGAGAGTCAACGCGAGAGCCGATTGAGGCTTCGGCGGGGCGGGGGTTGGGGTGGGTGGTGCGAGCAAGCGAGAGCCGGGAGCGTTTTCCGTTGCCGGTAAGGCGATAGGGTATTTGGAAATTCCTATTTGCCGCATTTTGCGGCAAACAATCGACCAATCGCACACCCGCTGACACCAGATAGATAGAATGGGCAGGCCCAGCTGAGGGTGTGAGCAGATGGTTTTGTGAACTTTCTGGAAGGTTCCTGACTAGTTTTGGGAACCTTCTAGAAGGTTCCTAAACCGTTTTTTCTTTCTTTTTGCGTTTTCACAGTTTTGTTTTTATTTCTCGTTATTTTCGTTTTTATCTATTTATTTATCTTTTCTTTTCTTTTTCTCTTTTCACTTTTCTTTACTGTATCTTCTTTCTTTTCTTTTCTGAAAATGTTCAAAATATTAAATAATTGTTCAATTTTTATAAACAATATTCGAAAGTTTCCAAATTTGTTCATGTTTTTAAAAATCATTCGTGTTTTCGTGAAAAATGTTTGGAATTTCTAAATTTGTTCAAGTTTTCAAACATGGTTCTGAGTTGCAAATTTTATTCAAGTCTTCAAACATTGTTCTTATTTTCAGAAAACATTCAGAATTTCCAAAATTGTTCAGGTTTTCCAAAAATGTGCTGAGTTTCAAAATTTTATTTATGTTTTCAAAAATTGTTCACTATGTCAAAATATGCTTGGAATATCAAAATTTGTTTAGGTTTTTCAAACAATGTTCTGATTTTCAAATTATTGTTCACGTTTTCAAAAATTGTGCACAATTTCAAATGTCTGGAGTTTAAAATTTTGTTCATATTTTCAAAATTTGTTCATCTTTTCCAAAATAGTTTGAAATGTTAATGTTTGTTCTCATTTTAAAAACTGAAATTCAAAATTTGTTCCAATTTTTCAAAGATTGTTTGTGTTTTATAAAAATATTTTTGAAAAATTGTTCAGAGATTCAAAAGATGTTCGCGTACTAGAAAATGTTCATAGATTTCCAAAATGTTCATTTTTTCAAATTTTGTTTGAAATTTTCAAAAAATGTGTCCATTTTAAAAAATTGTTCACATATTAGAGAAGTGTTCGAGATTTGAAAATTTATTCATGTTCTTTTTAGAAATGGAATGAAAATGTTTAGAATTCCAAATTTTATTTTCTTTTTCAAAACAATATTTGACATTTATTTATTTATTAAAATCACGAAATGATCAAACATTTTTGTAAAGATTGTTTTAAATGAGCCGCTTCGCTGAGATCTTAAAATGCTCGTGCTCTTTGTATATCAGAAACAACAATCAGCTCCAGTGTTTAGTAGCACGCGTTGACGACTCACATGCCGCGAGTTCGATCCCTGTCGACTACTCGCTAATTTCATTTTTTGGCTTGGCTCTCCTTCGTTTCCTTTTAGTGGGCCGGCCCAGACACGGGGTCCTCTATGCGTCTGCTCACTGTTGGACGCAAAGAGCGTCCAATAGAAGCTCCTATCATGCTACATGTGGCGAAACTGACTTATATCGAGGAGGAACGCTGAGTTAATTTTTATTGGGTGGGCCGGGCCGTACATCGGCCGTGCACGCGTACGTTGTCTGATTAATTTGGTCAGGCTCGTACAATTTATTCGGGCGCCCTATGTCTCGCTTAGAGCGACACCTACGGAACCCTTGCATCAAGGCAGCTCGAGATGGCCCAGCCCAGGTGTGCTGGAGTCCACATCCTCGGTTTTTTTTCATCTTTTGTTTTATTTTATTACAAAAATATATTTGACATAATGTTTTGAAAAGTGGTAAATGTGAATATAAAAAATGGCGAACATGTACATGAAAATGTATACAAAAAATATGCTATTTGTGAAAAAAAATGTCCATGTATTTAAAAGAATGTTAATCAAGCTTTTGAGGAGGTGTCGTGTTGTAATTTTCCTAATCTAGCAGGCGCCACGAGCCACATGACTAGGGAGGCGATCTTCTTCCACTGATCTCAGCCGGCCACGGCGCTGACCCCTCTCCCTCTGGCTGCTGCTCCAGCGGCAGGAGGGAGGGAGACCCCGTTCCTTC
Organism: Triticum dicoccoides; assembly: GCF_002162155.2. Classification (NCBI taxonomy): domain Eukaryota; kingdom Viridiplantae; phylum Streptophyta; class Magnoliopsida; order Poales; family Poaceae; genus Triticum; species Triticum dicoccoides. The sequence continues at coordinate 627,748,965 of NC_041391.1, forward strand.
GTTTTGCAATTAGGGTTTGGATTTGTAGGTCGTGGTGCGTCGTTGGGGTGGTGGGAGCAGCGCCCAAACGAATAAATATGCCTTAGCTCCACTCCCACATAGCGATGCCCTTCATGGCGGTGTCTCGGAGTTGATGGCATCGTGTGTTTGCCAATCCTTCAGATCAGCAGCGTTAGGGTTCCTATATGGTGTCTACATGGAGGCGGTGGTGAGTCTATCGGGAAATATGCCCTAGAGGCAATAATAAAATGATTATTATTATATTTCCTTGTTCATGATAATTGTCTATTGTTCATGCTATAATTGTGTTATCCGGAAATCGTAATACATGTGTGAATATATAGACCACAACACGTCTCTAGTGAGCCTCTAGTTGACTAGCTCGTTGATCAACAGATAGTCATGGTTTCCTGACTATGGACATTGGATGTCATTGATAACGGGATCACATTATTAGGAGAATGATGTGATGGACAAGACCAAATCCTAAGCGTATCACAAGATCGTGTAGTTCGTTTTGCTAGAGCTTTTCTAAATGTCAAGTATCATTTTCTTAGCCCATGAGATTGTGCAACTCCCAGATAACGTAGGAGTGCTTTGGGTGTGCCAAACATCACAACGTAACTGAATGACTATAAAGGTGCACTACGGGTATCTCTGAAAGTGTTTGTTGGGTTGGCACGAATCAAGACTGGGATTTGTCACTCCGTATGACGAAGAGGTATCTCTGGGCCCACTCGGTAATGCATCATCATAATGAGCTCAATGTGACCAAGTGTCTGGTCACGGGATCATGCATTACGGTACGAGTAAAGTGACTTGCCGGTAACGAGATTAAACGAGGTATTGGGATACCGATGATCGAATCTCGGGCAAGTAACGTACCGATTGACAAAGGTAATTGTATACGGGATTGATTGAATCCTCGATATCATGGTTCATCCGATGAGATCATCGAGGAGCATGTGGGAGCTAACATGCGTATCTAGATCCCGCTGTTAGTTATTGACCGGAGAGTCATCTCGGTCATGTCTTCATGTCTCCCGAACTCGTAGGGTCTACACACTTAAGGTTCGGTGATGCTAGGGTTGTTGAGATATTAGTATGCGGTAACCCGAAAGTTGTTCGGAGTCCAGGATGAGATCCCGGACGTCACGAGGAGTTCCGGAATGGTTCGGAGGTGAATATTTATATATGGGAAATCCAGTTTCGGCCATCGGGAAAGTTTCGAGGGTCACCGGTATTGTACCGGGACCACCGGAAGGGTCCTGGGGGTCCACCGGGTGGGGCCACCTATCCCGGAGGGCCCCATGGGCTGAAGTGGGAGGGGAACCAGCCCCTGGTGGGCTGGTGCGCCCCCCCCCTTGGCCCCCCCTGCGCCTAGGGTTGGAAACCCTAGGGGTGGGGGGCGCCCCACTTGGCTTGGGGGGCAAGCCCACCCCCCTTGCCCCCCCCATCTAGATGGGATATAGAGGGGCCGGCGCCCCTCCTAGACCCCTATATAAAGAGGGGGGAGGAAGGGCTGCGCACCCAGCCCCTGGCGCCTCCCGTGACACCTCTCCCTCTCGCTGTGCTTTGGCGAAGCCCTGCCGAGATCGCTGCTGCATCCACCACCACGCCGTCGTGCTGCTGGATCTCCATCAACCTCTCCTTCCCCCTTGTTGGATCAAGAAGGAGGAGACGTCTTCCCAACCATACGTGTGTTGAACGCGGAGGTGTCGTCCGTTCGGCGCTAGGATCTCCGGTGATTTGGATCACGACGAGTACGACTCCCTCAACCCCGTTCTCTTGAACGCTTCCGCGTGCGATTTACAAGGGTATGTAGATGCACTCCTCTCTCTCGTTGCTAGATAACTCCATGGATTGATCTTGGTGAAGCGTAGAAAATTTTTATTTCCTGCGACGTTCCCCAACAGTGGCATCATGAGCTAGGTCTATGCGTAGTTTCTATGCACGAGTAGAACACAAACTTGTTGTGGGCGTAGATGTTGTTAATTTTCTTGCCACTACTAGTCTTATCTTGCTTCGGCGGCATCGTGGGATGAAGCGGCCCAGACCGACTTTACACGTACACTTACGTGAGACAGGTTCCACCGACTGACATGCACTAGTTGCATAAGGTGGCTAGCGGGTGTCTGTCTCTCCCACTTTAGTTGGAGCAGATTCGATGAAAAGGGTCCTTATGAAGGGTAAATAGAAATTGGCATATCACGTTGTGGTTTTACGTAGGTAAGAAACGTTCTTGCTAGAAACCTATAGAAGCCACGTAAAAACATGCAACAACAATTAGAGGACGTCTAACTTGTTTTTGCAGCATTTGCCTTTGTGATGTGATATGGCCAAAAGTTTGTGATGAATGATATATATGTGATGTATGAGATCATGTTCTTGTAATAGGAATCACGACTTGCATGTCGATGAGTATGGCAACCGGCATAAGCCATAGGAGTTGTCTTAATTATTGTATGATCTGCATGTCAATGAATAAACGCCATGTAATTACTTTTCTTTATTGCTAAACTATAAGCCATAGTAGTAGAAGTAATAGTTGGCGAACAACTTCATGGAGATACGATGATGGAGATCATGATGATGGAGATCATGGTGTCTTGCCGGTGAGAAGATGATCATGGCGCCCCGAAGATGGAGATCAAAGGAGCAATATGATATTGGCCATATCATGTCACTATTTGATTGTATGTGATGTTTATCATGTTTTACATCTTATTTGCTTAGAACGACGGTAGCTTAAATAAGATGATCCCTTGCAATAATTTCAAGAAAGTGTTCCCCCTAACTGTGCACCGTTGCGAAGGTTTGTTGTTTCGAAGCACCACATGATGATCGGGTGTGATAGATCCTAACGTTCGAATACAACGGGTGTAAGCCAGATTTACACACGCAATACACTTAGGTTGACTTGACGAGCCTAGCATGTACAGACATGGCCTCAGAACACGGAAGACCGAAAGGTCGAGCATGAGTCGTATAGAAGATACGATCAACATGAAGATGTTCACCGATGTCGATTAGTCCATCTCACGTGATGATCGGACACGGCCTAGTTGACTCGGATCATGTTTCACTTAAATGACTAGAGGGATGTCTGTCTGAGTGGGAGTTCATTGAATAATTTGATTAGATGAACTTAATTATCATGAACTTAGTCTAAAATATTTACAATATGTCTTGTAGATCAAATGGCCCATGCTAATGTTGCCCTCAACTTCAATGCGTTCCTAGAGAAAACCAAGCCGAAAGATAATGGCAGCAACTATACGGACTGGGTCCGGAACCTGAGGATCATCCTCATAGCTGCAAAGAAAGATTATGTCTTAGAAGCACCGCTAGGTGAAGCACCCATCCCAGAGAACCAAGACGTTATGAACGCTTGGCAGTCTCGTGCTGATGATTACTCCCTCATTCAGTGTGGCATGCTTTCAGGGGCGGACCCAGGATAAAAATGACCCGGGGTCCCAAGTCTATCACATATTTATGGATATCAAGTCATAATACACATAAAATTAGCACACTTAGCAATACAATATACATAGAATCCGATATGACCGTGAATATGATTACCAAAATTCCAAAATAAAGAGTTCACCTTATCAATATTTTTTGATCATAGGAAATTGAACAGTAAAGGTGAATCGAAGTGTCCAAATTATGAATAAAGTATAACCGATGATGAGAAAATGCATCGCTAGATCTTAATTGCCTACAAATCAAAAGTAACAAAACTACTTAGCAACATATCTCTATGATTTGGATGGTACTCATCTAGGCTTCTTCTTTTACCTGGATCAAATTTACTTCTTCCCAATTGATCTCTTCTTCAACTTGAAATGAATTCCTTGTATTATTGGCAGAACTAGGTTCATGTGTGAAGGCATTATTCTGTCCAGGTGGTGATGGAGGGGCTGGGACATCAATCCGTTCGTGTGGTGAGGCATCATTTTGTCCGCCCAACTGTGGCAGGACCGATGCATCATTCTGGTTATGTTCATGATAGGGCTCTGTTGGGTGTGGATGCTTGTTTCTTGTTGGTTAGTTGGTGGCTTTATTAATATAAAGTTGGGCCTTTGGCCTTTTATCCAATATAACAAGATATTATGTTCATGTGATGGGCATTCATCTTACACTATCCGCTTCTCTTTTTTCAGTAAACTGAGCTTCTCTAATTTGTAATTGTTTAGATAATTATATTTTCTGCAAATGAGAAAACTATGAATCATGTGTACATACATAACATGAATTGCAACTGCATGATAGTAAAATATAACTTACTTGACATGTTGCCGGCGCTTCCAGCCGTCCTTGTCTACTAGAGTATTGCAATATTGTTCTCCACTGACCACTACAATAGCCAAATAGTCCAATAGCCAATATAATCAAAATCTATAATCTTAACCAATAGCCCTAATTTCCTAGGGTTAGAGAAACAAAGCAAGAATTGGAACAGGATTTGGAAATTGCAATAGAGGCAGACACACACCGAATTGGGGTTTGATCCAAGATACCTATTCTTTCGTTCTTCATTGATTGGGCGAATTGGGGCGATCTGGCTGCCGCCGTCGGCTGCGAGCACGATGTACAGGGGCACAGAGCGCAGCGGCGAGTAGAGGAAGGCGACAGGCACGTACGTATCGATGAATTGATCCATTTGATCGATGGACGAATGTGCTGGGCCTTTGCCAGGGCGTCACGCGCTGCTAGTCGGCTGGGCTGTCTACGGCCTTGCTGGCTAGTTGTGGCCTTTTGGTCTGCACGGGGTGTCCCTTTCAGAAATTTAGGGGTGTCCAAGTCTACGTGGGCTCTATATATATAACGTAAGATAATTTTTTACCCGGTGTCATGGGCTACCTGCTGGGCCAACATGGGCCCGCCCCTGCATGCTTTACAGCTTAGAACCGAGGCTCCAAAAGCGTTTTGAGCAACACGAAGCATATGAGATGTTCGAAGAGCTGAAAAATGGTTTTCCAAGCTCATGCCCGGGTCGAGAGATATGAAGTCTCCGACAAGTTCTTCAGTTGTAAGATGGAGGAAAATAGTTCTGTCAGTGAGCACATACTCAAAATGTCTGGGTTGCACAACCGCTTGACTCAGCTGGGAGTTAATCTCCCGGATGATGCGGTTATTGACAGAATCCTTCAGTCGCTTCCACCGAGCTACAAAAGCTTTGTGATGAACTTCAATATGCAGGGGATGGAAAAGACCATTCCTGAGGTATATTCAATGCTGAAATCAGCGGAGGTAGAGATCAAAAAGGAACATCAAGTGTTGATGGTGAATAAAACCACTAAGTTCAAGAAAGGCAAGGGTAAGAAAAACTTCAAGAAGGACGGCAAGGGAGTTGTCGCGCCCGGTAAGCCAGTTGCCGGGAAGACGCCAAAGAATGGACCCAAGCCTGAGACTGAGTGCTTTTATTGCAAGGGAAGTGGTCACTGGAAGCGGAACTGCCCCAAGTACTTAGCGGACAAGAAGGTCGGCAACACCAAAGGTATATGTGATATACATGTTATTGATGTGTACCTTACCAGCACTCGTAGTAGCTCCTGGGTATTTGATACCAGTGCGGTTGCTCATATTTGTAACTCAAAGCAGGAGCTGCGGAATAAGCGGAGACTAGCGAAGGACGAGGTGACGATGCGCGTCGGGAATGTTCCAAGGTCGATGTGATCGCCGTCGGCACGCTACCTCTACATTTACCTACGGGATTAGTTTTAAACCTCAATAATTGTTATTTAGTGCCAGCTTTGAGCATGAACATTGTATCTGGATCTCGTTTAATACGAGATGGCTACTCATTTAAATCCGAGAATAATGGTTGTTCTATTTATATAAGAGATATGTTTTATGGTCATGCCCCGCTAGTCAATGGTTTATTCTTAATGAATCTCGAACGTGATGTTACACATATTCATAGTGTGAATACCAAAAGATATAAGGTTGATAACGATAGTCCCACATACTTGTGGCACTGCTGCCTTGGTCACATTGGTGTCAAGCGCATGAAGAAGCTCCATGCTGATGGACTTTTAGAGTCTCTCGATTATGAATCATTTGACACATGCGAACCATGCCTCATGGGCAAAATGACCAAGACTCCATTCTCCGGAACAATGGAGTGAGCAACCAACTTATTGGAAATCATACATACTGATGTGTGCTGTCCAATGAGCGTTGAGGCTCGCGGAGGATATTGTTATGTCCTCACTCTCACTGACGACTTGAGTAGATATGGGTATGTCTACTTGATGAAACACAAGTTTGAGACCTTTGAAAAGTTCAAGGAATTTCAGAATGAGGTAGAGAATCAACGTGACCGAAAGATAAAGTTCTTACGATCAGATCGTGGAGGAGAATATTTAAGTCACGAATTTGGTACGCACTTAAGGAAATGTGGAATCGTTTCACAACTCACGCCGCCTGGAACACCTCAGCATAACAGTGCGTCCGAACATCGTAATCGCACTTTATTGGATATGGTGCGATCTATGATGTCTCTTACCGATTTACCGCTGTCATTTTGGGGATACGCTCTAGAGACAACTACATTCACTTTAAATAGGGCACCGTCTAAATCCGTTGAGACGACACCGTATGAATTATGGTTTGGGAAGAAACCTAAGCTATCATTTCTAAAAGTTTGGGGATGCGATGCTTATGTCAAGAAACTTCAACCTGAAAAGCTCGAACCCAAGTCGGGAAAATGTGTCTTCATAGGATACCCTAAGGAAACCATTGGGTATACCTTCTACCTCAGATCCGAAGGCAAGATCTTTGTTGCCAAGAACGGGTCCTTTCTGGAGAAAGAGTTTCTCTCGAAAGAAGTAAGTGGGAGGAAAGTGGAACTTGATGAAGTACTACCTCTTGAACCGGAAAGTAGCGCAGCTCAGGAAGATGTTCCTGTGGTGCCTACACCGACTAGAGAGGAAACCAATGATGATGATCAAGGTACTTCAGATCAAGTTACTACTGAACTTCGTAGGTCCACGAGGACACGTTCCACACCAGAGTGGTACGGCAACCCTGTCCTGTAAATCATGTTGTTAGACAACGGTGAACCTTCGAACTATGAAGAAGCAATGGCGGGCCCAGATTCCAACAAATGGCTTGAAGCCATGCAATCCGAGATAGGATCCATGTATGAAAACGAAGTATGGACTTTGACAGACTTGCCCGATGATCGGCGAGCGATAGAAAACAAATGGATCTTTAAGAAGAAGACGGACACGGATGGTAATGTTACCATCTATAAAGCTCGACTAGTCGCTAAGGGTTATCGACAAGTTCAAGGGGTTGACTACGATGAGACATTCTCTCCCGTAGCGAAGCTAAAATCCGTCCGAATCATGTTAGCAATTGTCGCATACTATGATTATGAGATATGGCAAATGGACGTCAAAATGGCATTCCTTAACGGCTATCTTAAGGAAGAACTGTATATGATGCAGCTGGAAGGTTTTGTCGAGCCTGAGAAGGCTAACAAGGTATGCAAACTCCAGCGATCCATTTATGGGCTGGTGCAAGCATCTCGGAGTTGGAACATTCGCTTTGATGAGATGATCAAAGCGTTTGGGTTTATGCAGACTTGTGGAGAAGTCTGCATTTACAAGAAAGTGAGTGGGAACTCTGTAGCATTTCTCATATTATATGTGGATGACATACTTTTGATGGGAAATGATATAGAACTTTTGGACAGCATTAAGGCCTACTTGAATAAGTGTTTTTGAATGAAGGACCTTGGAGAAGGTGCTTACATATTAGGCATCAAGATCTATAGGGATAGATCGAGATGCCTCATAGGTCTTTCAGAAAGCACATACCTTGATAAGGTATTGAAGAAGTTCAATATGGATTAGTCCAAGAAGGGGTTCTTGCCTGTGTTGCAAGGTGTGAAATTAAGCTCAACTCAATGCCCGACCACGGCAGAAGATAGAGAAAAGATGAGTGTCATCCCCTATGCCTCAGCTATAGGGTCTATTATGTATGCCATGTTGTGTACCAGACCTGATGTAAACCTTGCCGTAAGTTTGGTAGGAAGGTACCAAAGTAATCCCGGCATGGAACACTGGACAGCGGTCAAGAACATCCTAAAGTACCTGAAAAGGACTAAGGATATGTTTCTCATTTATGGAGGTGACGAAGAGCTCGTCGTAAAGGGTTACGTCGACGCTAGCTTCGACACAGATCTGGATGACTCTAAGTCACAAACCGGATACGTGCATATTTTGAATGGTGGGGCAGTAAGCTGGTGCAGTTGCAAGCAAAGCATCGTGGCGGGATCTACATGTGAAGCAGAGTACATGGCAGACTCAGAGGCAGCGCATGAAGCAATCTGGATGAAGGAGTTCATTACCAACCTAGGAGTCATACCCAATGCGTCGGGGCCGATCACACTCTTCTGTGACAACACTAGAGCTATTGCACTTGCTAAGGAGCCCGGGTTTCACAAGAAGACCAGGCACATCAAGCGTCGCTTCAACTCCATTCGTGAAAATGTTCAAGATGGAGACATAGATATTTGTAAAGTACATACAAACCTGAATGTAGCAGATATGTTGACTAAACCTCTCCCTAGAGCAAAACATGATCAACACCAGAACTCTATGGGTGTTCGATCCATTACAATGTAACTAGATTATTGACTCTAGTGCAAGTGGGAGACTGTTGGAAATATGCCCTAGAGGCAATAATAAAATGATTATTATTATATTTCCTTGTTCATGATAATTGTCTATTGTTCATGCTATAATTATGTTATCCGGAAATCATAATACATGTGTGAATATATAGACCACAACACGTCCCTAGTGAGCCTCTAGTTGACTAGCTCGTTGATCAACACATAGTCATGGTTTCCTGACTATGGACATTGGATGTCATTGATAACGGGATCACATCATTAGGAGAATGATGTGATGGACAAGACCCAATCCTAAGCGTATCACAAGATCGTGTAGTTCGTTTTGCTAGAGCTTTTCCAAATGTCAAGTGTCATTTCCTTAGACCATGAGATTGTGCAACTCCCATATACCGTAGGAGTGCTTTGGGTGTGCCAAACGTCACAACGTAACTGGGTGACTATAAAGGTGCACTACGGGTATCTCTGAAAGTGTTTGTTGGGTTGGCACGAATCGAGACTGGGATTTGTCATTCCGTATGACAGAGAGGTATCTCTGGGCCCACTTGGTAATGCATCATCATAATGAGCTCAATGTGACCAAGTGTCTGGTCACGGGATCATGCATTATGGTACGAGTAAAGTGACTTGCCGGTAACAAGATTAAACGAGGTATTGGGATACCGACGATCGAATCTCGGGTAAGTAACGTACCGATTGACAAAGGGAATTGTATACGGGAATGATTGAATCCTCGACATCATGGTTCATCCGATGAGATCATCGAGGAGCATGTGGGAGCCAACATGGGTATCCAGATCCCACTGTTGGTTATTGACCGGAGAGTCGTCTCGGTCATGTCTGCATGTCTCCCGAACCCGTAGGGTCTACACACTTAAGGTTCGGTGATGCTAGGGTTGTTGAGATATTAGTATGCGGTAACCCGAAAGTTGTTCGGAGTCCCGGATAAGATCCCAGACGTCACGAGGAGTTCCGGAATGGTCCGGAGGTGAAGATTTGTACATAGGAAGTCCAGTTTCGGCCATCGGGAAAGTTTCGGGGGTCACCGGTATTGTACCGGGACCACCGGAAGGGTCCCGGGGGTCCACCGGGTGGGGCCACCTATTTCGGAGGGCCCCATGGGCTGAAGTGGGAGGGGAACCAGCCCCTGGTGGGCTGGTGCGCCCCCCCTTGGGCCCCCCTGCGCCTAGGGTTGGAAACCCTAGGGGTGGGGGCGCCCCACTTGGCTTGGGGGGCAAGCCACCCCCCATCTAGATGGGATCTAGAGGGGTCGGCGCCCCCCTGGACCCCTATATAAAGAGGGGGGGAGGGAGGGCTACGCACCCAGCCCCTGGCGCCTCCCTCTTCCTCCCGTGACACCTCTCCCTCTCACTATGCTTGGCGAAGCCCTGCCGAGATCGCTGCTGCATCCACCACCACGCCGTCGTGCTGCTCGATCTCCATCAACCTCTCATTCCCCCTTGCTGGATCAAGAAGGAGGAGACGTCTTCCCTGTACGAAGTGGAAAACATCTTACCCTCGACCAGAGGAGATGCTGCATTTATATTAGGCAGGGGTGCGAGTCCTGGAGAGATCGCATACAGTTGAGATACAGTTGGGATACGAGAGGGATTACAAGTTGGAGAATAAGCTAGGTAGAGATAGAGTTATAGTTACAGAAGATAAACATCTCCTAGCTAAATAACCAAGGACTCCCGAGGACTCCTGGTGCGGTTCAGCAACCACCTGCACGTCTGAGTTTAACACCCTCCCGTAATCACAACTTCATCAAGTTGAGATTATGCTTGAAATTTTCAAAACTTCTTGTAGGCAAAGGCTTTGTAAATCCATCTGCAAGTTGATCTCTGGAATGCACAAGCAAAGCGAATATCAAGTTGCTTCCGAGCAACTCTTTCTCTGACAAAATGAAAATCTATCTCGATATGTTTTGTCCTGGCATGGAACACTGGATTTGCAGAGAGGTACGTTGCACCAAGATTGTCACACCACAAACAAGGAGCCTGCTTACTTTGTATGCCAAGTTCCTTCGGCATGGACTGAACCCATATTATCTCTGCTGTAGCATTTGCTAATGCCTTATACTCAGCCTCTGTGCTTGACCTGGATACAGTAGCCTGTTTACGTGCACACCACGATATCAAATTTGGTCCATAGAATACTACAAAACCACCAGTGGAGCGTCTGTCATCAAGGCAGGCAGCCCAGTCAGAGTCAGAAAATGCACTGACAAGAGTGAATGGTGATTTGTTGAAGTTCAGTCCCAAGCTCAAAGTATGCTTAACATATCGAATGATACGTTTTGCAGCTGTCAAATGAACATTGGTGGGTGCATGAAGAAATTGGCATACTTTGTTTACAGCAAAGGAAATACCAGGTCTGGTGAGTGTGAGATACTGAAGAGCTCCTACCAAACTTCTGTATTTAGTGATGTCCTCTTGATTCAAAGCCTCACCCTCTGCAAGAGACAATTTTTCTGAGCTAGATAATGGGGTAAGTGAAGGCTTACATCCCTGCAATCCAGCTTTCTTAACCAGATCAGTTGCATATTTTTCTTGTGAGAGGAGAAGTCCATCCTTGTGTTTCTTCACCTCAATCCCAAGAAAGTAATGCAAGTCACCAAGATCCTTTAGGGCAAAATCTGCACTCAAATCCTTAAGAAGTCCCATGATTGCTTCATCAGATGAGCTAGTCACAATAATATCATCAACATATATGAGAACAAATATGCATGTGTTGGACTTATTGTAGATGAACAATGATGTGTCAGACTTGGAAGGAACAAAACCTAGTGCTTGCATTTTGTGACAGAGACGAGCATACCATGCCCTTGGAGCTTGCTTCAAACCATATAATGCTTTATCAAGTTTGCATACATAAGAAGGAGCATTCTTACTCTTAAACCCAGGAGGTTGTTTCATATACACTTCCTCTTCCAGAACGCCATGGAGGAACGCATTCTGAACATCGAGCTGTCTGAGACTCCATCCTCTAGAGACTGCAATAGACAGGACAAGACGAATAGTGGCTGCCTTTACCACCGGACTGAAGGTGTCCTCATAGTCTATGCCATATCGCTGCTTGAACCCTTTTGCAACTAGTCTAGCCTTGTAACGATCAATGGTTCCATCAGCCTTCCTCTTAATCCTGAAAACCCACTTGCAATCAATCAAATTTTTACCTTGTTGTGGGGGAACCAAATGCCATGTTTTATTTCTTTTCAATGCCATATATTCTTCATGCATGGCTTTCTTCCACTTCTCATCACACAGTGCTGCTTCAAGGGTATTGGGCTCACCTGGTTCACCTGTGGAGCAAACCATACCGTATTTGGTCATATGCTTATAGTTAATAGGTTGTATTACCCCTTGTTGCAGCCGTGTACGCCGCTGTTGAGGCACAGCCGGATCAGGCACAGAAGATCCAGGAAACTGCTCCTGCACCGCATCTGATCCCGAGGAAGATTCTGGCTGATTTTCTGTGGCTGTGTGTCGAAGGGAGTTGCCTGGAACAGCCACAGAAGATCCCGCCGAGGCATCTGCATGTGCATGCAACTCATCATTGCATAATGATGACGCAACCGTCGTATCTGCCTGGATTTCAGCGCCACTCGCGCGCGCCGCGCCACCTGCACCCTGGGCTGCTGTGCCAGTCGAACCGTCAGCCCTGCACCGCACGCCATCGCGCCGCGTGTACGTGACAGGTTGGCTGGCGTACCTCGTACCGCCAGATTGGTGCGGAGCGTTGTGCGCCTGCGCCTGTGGGACCCCCGTGGGGCCGGCACGTGGGCCTGAGGAAGATGCCGCGCGCGCCTGCGCCAACCACGACAGCAGGGGGCGATCCCGAGACGCCTGCCCCTGATGCAGAATCAGGAGGCGATCCCGAGGCTGATTCGGTTCGCTGCAGCCGAACGGATCCCGAGGGCGGGTTGTCTCCCCTGGTGAAGCACATGGGATATGGCATTGTTGGACCTTCGTTTTTTCAGTTTCTTCTATTTCATCAACACAAAACTCATGCACTTCATTAGATGGGTTAGTCAACAACAAATCATCTATATTCGGTCCCCCTTGATCAAAACTAGTGAGGTTTGGAGGCAAAAGGAGGATTTCTTTCCGTAGTAGTGCACCAGCATTGGGATGGAGGTCAGCAAACGGAAACTTGGTTTCATCAAAGACCACGTCACGTGAGATATAGACACGGCCAGTGGAGACATCTAGGCACTTGACCCCCTTGTGCTGAGCACTATATCCTAGGAAGACACACTGTTTTGAGCGAAACATGAGTTTGTGAGTGTTGTATGGACGTAAGTTGGGCCAACATGCACACCCAAAGACACGGAGAGACTTATAATCTGGTTTAGTGTGAAGAAGCCTTTCTACCGGAGTTTCATTGTTAATGACACGACTAGGTAGCATGTTGATAATGTGAACAGCCATGAGGAAAGCTTCGTCCGAAAACTTGAGAGGCATGGAGGCACCTGCTAAAAGAGCAAGACCAACCTCGACAATGTGCCTGTGCTTGCGTTCAGCGGACCCGTTTTGTTGGTGAGCATGCGGGCATGACACGTGATGTGAGATGCCAAGATTTTGGAAAAAGGAATTTAGCTTTTCGTATTCCCCTCCCCAATCGGATTGGACAACGATAATTTTGCTATCAAACTTGCGTTCAACGACCGCTTCAAAGTTTTTGAAAACTTGAAACACATCTGATCTTTTCTTAAGAAGGTAGATCCAAGAAAATTTACTGTAGTCATCAATGAAACTGACGTAATATGTATGTCTACCAACAGAAGTGGGGGCTGGACCCCAAACATCAGAAAAAATAAGTTGCAGAGGTTTGGTAGAAATACTAGTATAGATGGGATATGGCAATTGATGACTTTTAGCTCGTTGACATGAATCACAAATAGTTTCAGCATGACGCTCACCAACAAACAGGAGCTTATTTTTCCTAAGTAACTTTTCAACTAAAGAAAAAGAGGCATGTCCTAGACGATCATGCCATCGAGTGGAGGACAGCTTGATAGCACCACAAGCTTGCTTATTGAATCTTCTAAACTCCGAATCAACAGATAGAGCCCTCGAACACATCTACCTCGATAGAGGATTTTCCTTGTTGCCTGATCCTTGATCAAAAAGAAGAAGGGATGAAATTCGAGAAAGACATGATTATCAATGGCAATTCTATGTACGGAAAGAAGATTTTTGTGTGCACTAGGGACATGCAAGATTCTTTTAAAGTGTAGTTTGCGACTAGGGGGACGAAATATAGAGTGACCAATGTGACTTATACCCATACCTTCTCCGCTGGCAGTATGGATTTGATCCTTGCCGCGATATTTTTCCTTCATGGTTACCTTCTCAAGCTCGTTCGTGATGTGATTTGTAGCCCCGCTGTCGACATACCAATTTGTGTCAACTCCGTATAAACCATCCGCGGCGGCAGCCACCTTGTCATCGTCTTGAGAATCATCATCATCATCATACCGATACCAGCAATCTTTTGCTGTGTGACCGGGCTTCCCGCAGATCTGGCACCGTGGGGTTTCTGGACGTGTTCTGTTGCTGCCACCGCGCCCGCGCCCGCGGCCGCGGCCGCCCGAGCGCTGAGGAGAGTGGCCGCGGTCGTTCCCGCCGCTGCCACCAGAACGCCCTTTGTAGCGAGAGGAGCCACACGAGCGAGGTCCACCACCCCGACCGCGAGACGCCATGTTTGCAGAGGACTTGAAGCCGCCACCGCCGGAGCCGTTGTATTGAGCCATGCGCTGGTCGAAGTTCGACAACATGGCGAAGAGTTCATCGAGGGTCGCAGGAGTGACGCGGGCGTCGAGGGCCGACACCAGAGGTTGATAGTCCGCCTCCAAGCCATGGATGATGTAGGAGACAAGCTCATCGTCCTGGATGGGCTTGCCCACCGCGGCCAGCTCGTCGGCATAGCCACGCATGGCGGCGAAGTAGGAGGCAACCGAGAGGCTACCCTTCTGCGTGTTGATGAGGGAGGTGCAAATGTTGTTAATGCGGCTCGCCGATTGTGACGAGAACATGGCTGCGAGTGTCGTCCAGAGCGCGCTCGCCATGGTGACCGTGGTCATCGTGACCAGGACCTCTTTTGTGAGGTTGTTTAGCAGGTAGCCAAGGACCTGCTGATCCTCCCATACCCATATAGGGTGGAGAGGGTTGGGCGATGAAGTCTCCTTGCCTTCCTTGGTGGTGACGAGGAGCTTGGCCGGCTCCGGGTTGGTGCCGTCGACGTAGCCGAAGACACCGGCGCCGCGCAGTTGAGGTGTGATCTGCGTGCGCCACAGCACGTAGTTCGTGCGAGACAGCTTCTCTGTAACCTGACTATTGAGACTAGGCGAGAAGGAGCCGGAGGAAGACATGGCTAGGCTAGATAGGTTCGGCAAAGACTCTCGATGGGAAAAGGAAAGCTCTGACTACCATGTACGAAGCGGAAAACGTCTTACCCTCAACCAGAGGAGACGCTGCATTTATATTAGGCAGGGGTGCGAGTCCTGGAGAGATCGCATACAGTTGAGATATAGTTGGGATACGAGAGGGATTACAACTTGGAGAATAAGCTAGGTAGAGATAGAGTTATAGTTACAGAAGATAAACATCTCCTAGCTAAATAACCAAGGACTCCCGAGGACTCTTGGTGCGGTTCAGCAACCTGGTGCGGTTCAGCAACCACCTGCACGTCTGAGTTTAACATTCCCAACCGTGCGTGTGTTGAACGCGGAGGTGTCGTCCGTTCGGCGCTAGGATCTCCGGTGATTTGGATCACGACGAGTACGACTCCCTCAACCCCGTTCTCTTGAACGCTTCCGCGCGCGATCTACAAGGGTATGTAGATGCACTCCTCTCTCTCGTTGCTAGATAACTCCATAGATTGATCTTGGTGAAGCGTAGAAATTTTTTATTTTCTGCAACGTTCCCCAACAAGGAGCAGCGCCCTGAACGAATAAATATGCCTTAGCTCCACTCCCACATAGCGATGCCCTTCATGGCGGCGTCTCGAAGTTGATGGCATCGTGTGTTTGCCAATCCTTCAGATCAGCGGCGTTAGGGTTCCTATATGGTGTCTACAAGGAGGTGGTGGTGAATCTATCGGGTGTGTCTCTCCTTCTGCTCTGTACTCATTGTTGCGGTGTTGTCTCCGACGTCATGGTGGAGCAGAAGAGGTTTTGTCACCATGCGCAGACGGTTGTCTATGCGAGTGATAGCTGGAAGATGGTGCATCTTGTGCTAGGTTTGTGGTTGGAGGCTGATAGTTCTAGATTCATCCTTCAACGTCGTCGTCGTGTGGGGATGTTAGATCTGAAGTTCGATGGTGTGTCCGAGGACATGTTGCTCCGGTCTAATTCTTTCAACGACAATGGTTTTGCTTCCTCAAATTACTTTGGAGGTCCGTAAAGTAGCGACGAAGCAGCGTCGAGCTTGGGGTGAAGAGGTGATCTGTTTTTTTCCCTTTGGTGGTCGCTTCGGTGGTGTCGAAGGAAAGGGACAAGCGTTGGTATTTTGCGTATGATTATCCTACCTTTTTAGTCCTGTAAGGTCGGTGTTTACGTGTCTTGTTACTGGATCTTTATTCTATAAATAAGACACGTATTACCAGGCTAAAAAATCAAACTTTTGAGAAAAGTGTTAAAAAATATATTTAAAAATATTAATCAATCATTTGAAAAATGTGGAATATGTATAGAAAAAATGTTGATCATGTATTAAAAAATGTTAAACTTGCATTTGAAAAATATTAAATGCATACACATAAAATGTTGACAATATATTCAAAACATTTTAAACTTGTATTCCAAAAATGTTAAATGTGTATATAAAAATGTTGATCATTTATTTAAAAATGTTAAACGTGTATTTGGAAAACTCTAATAAAAACTTGAAAAAAATATGTATAGAAAAAAAGTTGAACATGTATTAAAAAATGTTGAACTTCTATTTGAAAAATGTTAATCAAGCATCTGAAAAATAAATGTGTATAAAACAATGTTGAACATGTATTAAAAATAATGTTAATCTAGTATTTGGGAAATATTAATCTTGTTTCCACATGTACTAAAACCCTTTATTAGATACATAACAAAAATGTGTATCGAAAAACAATGAAACCCAATAGAAACAGAGAAAACAAAGAAAATCAGTGAAAACAAGAAATAAATAAACAAAATTGAAGAAAAAATAATGGAAACCCGGAATGAAATCAAGAAAAAAAAGAACAAAAACAGAGAAAACCACGTGCAAAAAAAAAAACAAGCGGAAAACCGGCTCGTTTCACCTCAAGTAGTTCGAGCCTTACTACTTTATCACGAACCCAACGCGGGTCTGCACATCATCCATCAGATTAGGGATCGATCCTTGTGTGCTCCCATTTTCTTCTCTATTTCTTTTAAGTGTGCCTAATTGATCGGCCCATTATTGTAAACGCTTACGGTGAGAGTTTCTTACGTCCCGCTACAAGCGAGATATAGTCCCCACACAATTTATTCTGCATCTGGACCATTCTTCAAACAGCCATTAGCACGAGCGCTCCTGGCCCGTCCAACAAACGGCCCAATTCAGCCCGATATGTACATCTCGGCCTACCCTCTTTTTGAAGTTGGTATCTCGGCCTACCTTTTTCTAGAGCATCTTGGTTATATATGCCCTGTGGGGATAATGGATATGCCATTCCGTTGCAAAAAGAAAAAAGAAAAACATGTCGCTCTGGACCGGATTTTTGTGTGCACCGAGCAGCGACACCTTCTTTTGGTGCACCATCTAGAAGATAACTGTTGTACAAAAAAAAAGGCAGGAGCTTCGAAATCCTAGGATACAATCGTACGAGAATTGCTGGCTTGTTGCAAGCATGCTACACCATCAAATGGTATTACCCAAAATGCTTTACGCATGCTGCTCATGCCTTGTCAACTCTCAAGCCTCAACCACAAGCCAGTTGAGCAAGGCCGTGAAATCCTTGGCATTTCTGGGCCACCAAGAGAGACAAGCTGCAAATACTCGCATACACCAGTGCTGTAAACTTGGAGCTGTATGGTGAGCTTTATTGTTCAGGACTTCAGACACGGGCGGAACCCAGAAACCTAGCGCCCCCACCGCGAGATCCACCCCTCCTCTCCCGCCGCCGCCGGAGGAAGCTGCAGGGCGAAGCCGCTGCAGCCTACGGCGGCGGCGGGGGCCTTGCTCGCGTCGTGGGATGGCCCTGGTCACGGCCGTGCCTCCCTCGGTGACCGCGGCGGCGGATTTGGCAAGGGCGCTCAGATTCGACTCGTCCGGCTCCGGTGGCCTGCCTCATCGTCGACATGAAGGTGCTGCTGCTCGAGCGCGGCCCATGGTCTGCTAGGTGGTGGAGGGGCGCTCGGGGGTGGCGCTGGCGCCCAAATCCACCTCGTCCTTCTCAGGTGTGTCGGGGGCTGGCCTGCTCCTTTCCTTCGGCGCTGTCTCGATCCGGCCTGCCTCTGTGCGCCGCTGCATCTTGCGGCGGCCCTCGGCTTCTCCGGCGAGCGACTGTTCCAGCTCGGGGAGGCGCGACCCTGGTTGTTCCTGTGCTCGGTGGGGCAGACTAATTTCTGCCCAGATCCGGTGCGCGCCGATGTGGTCTCGCAAGATCCGGGCAGCACACGCCCTGAAGATGCCGTCATGGTTTGTTGGTTGCTCACGCTCCGGATGCAAAATTCTGGGTCGACTTGGTCGACGCCGGTGGCAACGGCGGCTGTGGCTGTCGTTTTCCTCGCGGAGGGGCCGCCGTGGAGCTGTTTTTCAGCCGCAAACCTCCTGTTTCGTTGTTTTTCGGGTGAAAACCTATGGTCGGGCTTGCCGGATCGGGTGGCGGTGGTGTCTCTGGCATCATTCCCTTCTTGGAGGCGCCATCTTGGAGACACGAACTTCGGCTAGTGTTGGTGTGTGTGGATGAAGGAGGTGCGGCTGGTGGTCTGTTTGTGCGGCCGACTAGGGTCGACGGTGGTGTGTGATGTGGTGGTGGAGTGGTGGTGGTGCGGCCGGCTTGCGCTGGTGTGCACGGTGAAGCGATCCGGGTGTAGACTCGGCTCCTTGATGCCCTTCGGCTTCGCCGGCGGTGCCGCTGTTGTGTTGTAGCCTCGGCTGCGTGTGACTCTTCGTCCGGGTGTGGACTCGGTCGCTCATTGCCCTTCGGCTACACCAATAGCCTTGAGGCACCATGGATGGTCTCGGTTGATTGGAGCTCTTCGTCTACGGTGGTGGTGTTCTCGTGCAGCTCAGGTTGGTAATGGTTGCTCAAGACCCTCTCATGGTTGCCATTGTGTTGCGGCGAGCTTCGTGCTCTTGGTGTTGCCTCAGCTCATCTTTGCTCGAGGATGGCGCAAGATGCCTTTCAAACTTGCTAATCGTTCCGATTTCCTGTGGCGGAGCCCCAGTCAAGGTTCGTGTCTGGGATGACACTCGTTGATTGTGGATGCTCCTGAGTTGTGCCGTGGGGGCTGGTATGCTCGCCGATGTGTACGGCTGTTTGCAAAGTCCTGGTATTGTGATCTCCCGACGACACCCCACATCTACTTGCGTCTCTCGTGGTGATGGTCTTATGCCTACTAGCTTGGTCATGCCTTGTATGGTTTTCGGCCCGGTTTTCCTTATAAACGGGTCAATTTGTTCAGGTTTTCGATCCGGTTTTCCTTATAAACTGGATCACTCCTCTGGCATTTTGGCCACTTTGAGTAATATATTCAGGTGGAGGAACTCCTCCCCGGTGATTCTCAAAAAAAAAGAGCTTTGTTGTTCATGCTCCTGATAAACCCCACGGGCTACCGGCTACGGCTACAACCTACAAGTAGAGGTAGTAGCAGTGTCTGGTGAGCTTTATTGCTTTGCCAAAAACTGGCCCACGCCCATTGGCCCTGTTTGGATACTCTAACTTTAGTTAGAGGTTAGAGTTAGTTTCTAACTTGTGTCTAACCCTGAACTAACTCTAACTTTAGTGGTGTTTGGATGAGAGGGTTAGATTGACAATAAATGCACTTTCTCAATCATTTGGCCATCTTTTCAGCCGGATTTGTTGTGGTCGGCTCTTGTGTGGCCTCCTTCCGCTCAAAAATGAATAATTCACATTGCATGAGAGACGACTATCTTGTGCAAAAAAAATCAGCGGACGGAGGAGCGACACACATGCAAATAAACAAACACCGAACAAATAGCTGAAGAGAACTAAAATGAGACACTTAAGATACTGAACAAACACTGACCAAATAACTAATCACTTAACATATAGTTGAAAAGAACTAAAACTGATACTTAGAAGTACTGATGACTAAAAACTGACAATAATCTAGCAAAAAAACATTACAAAAACTAATATAAGACTGAGAAGGCAAGCTTACAAACTGAGGAACAAGAATAATGAACAATGAATACTTAGGAATAAGTACTCAAGATTTTATTTTGTCCATACAAATGAGACGTCTCACTTAAACGTACAAGTCCTCAATCAAGCTTAAAAAAAATTACACTCCATGAAGCAAAGCATGAGCTAACTCATCACGGAAGGCATTCATGTCGATATCTTCAACAAGAGGTTCGTCTTCTGGCCATGCGGATGCAGAAGAACTAGGCATTGGGTTATAGTTTTCATCCGCATCACACGCATCAAATTCCCTATCCGAAATTCTGCTCTCTCGAATGAAATTATGAAGAGCCATACAAGCAACAATAATTCTAGTTTGCTTGTCCTCTGGAAATTTTGGCATGTTCAATAAAATCCTAAATTTCATCTTCAACACTCCAAAGGACCGCTCAATGACATTCCTAACTTTGGCATGTGCATGGTTGAAGGTTTCTTTCATACCTTGTGGCGGCGGGGCGTTTTGCCATTGTTGCACATGGTACCTTGTACATATGTATGGTGAAAGGTAGCCTGGACGGTTTGGGTACCCCGCATCAACCACATAATACTTCCCTGCAAATTGTGAAAGACACACAATGAGACTTGGATGAACAAGTGTAATTGGATAAAAAAAGTTGCAAGACATTTGAAGTAGCAAACCTGGTGGTGGATGTGGAAATTTTTGATGATGAGTAGTTCTGGCATCTTTCAAAACTCTCATGTCATGTGCTGAACCAGGCCATCCCGACATCACAAATGTAAATCTCATGTCGAAATCACAAACAGCAAGCACATTCTGACTGGTTTCATTGTGCCTGTTCAAGTATGGAATCCTCTTACTCTTATCCACCACAACATTCACATGTGTCCCATCTATAGCTCCTATGCAGTCATTGAAGTGTGGCCAGAATGCTGGATTTTCTAAGTTTGGGTGCACCTCTGAAAATGTTGGGTCCTTGGGTACAATTATGTCATGTGCTAACCTGAGGAGGCATGTCAAAACTCTGTTAAATGTCCTACTTACTGTCTCCATGGACCTCCTAAAACGGTTCTCAGCCTGTCTAACTGACTGTGGTGATCCAACAATCCATAAAAACATAGCTAGAGCCTCTACAAATGTCATTTTTGTAGTGGACTTCAAGCCATATGATTGCACCAAAGTATTATGTAGCCTGTTAAACAAAGGTCTCTCAACCCTAAACATGTTATAGCATTGGGTATCTCGGGCTAGTGTCTCCTGCACCCAATCCAAACCAGAGTATCCACTGACCCTCCTAGGTAGTTTCACAAAGTAGTTATCAGAGTACATACCCAAGACAGGAACCAACTTCAAGATTAAATTCTCGGACTGCACCAAATTGTTGCGGCACATAGATATGATCTCATCCTCACTTGTGCTACCTCCATCATATTCTTCTTCCTCAATCATGGGGACATGATCTTCTTCCTGTTTCAGCACATGTATCAAATTGTCAACACATATCATAAAACTTGAAGGAATGTAAGCAAATGAAATTAATTCAGCCCGTAGATAAAACAAAATAGGTTCAACACAGATAATAGTTCAACACCTCACAAACACATGATAGGTTCAACATATACAACAATTTAAATAGATTCAACATCTTAACACACACACTTCAGAACTACTCCAAATTGTTGTCCCTGCGCCATTTCTTGAAGTAACCCAACCTAAGCTCAGGAGTTAACAGGCCACAAAAGAACTCCCTTTGGTACTCTGTTTCGAACATCTTAGACATAGCATAGACAGAGTCAACTGTTTGCTCAACGCCACACTCAAATGCCAGCTCCTGACACCTCTTCACAGAATATGCAGCCTTCTCATTTGCACGTTTCTGCATTTGCTTAGTGTTGGCTACGACAGACTCCTTATAGGTATTGGCTATGTCCTTGACAATCTTCACCATTGGGCTCTTGCTCTTCTTCAATGGACTGGTCAAAGTGCTTGAAGTGCTTATTGATCTCTTGCCCCTCTGGCTCCTCTGGTTGCTTGTACTTGTAGGTGTTCCTTGAAACTCCTCCTCTTCCTCTTCTACCCCTGCATCTTGCCCTTGATTCTGACCATAATCATCTCCAGGCACAAAGGCTGTGCTTCCATCCATGGTGTAACCTCTGAATAGTCGATCAAGCAACTCCTCGTTTGCTGGAGGACCCCACTGCAACTTCCTTAGGTATGGTTTCTTCTGCAAGATAGTGAAAAAGTAAAACTAGTTAAGATATGAGAGATTCATCAAGATTTATACTGATGAAAAAGGCACACGGATGGACGGTGCATGCACATGGATGGACTAGTATGTGGTCGTTGAAAGCATCAGTTTTGTTTTATCTTCTCTGGCTGTTTGTTTCTTCCTGGTTAAATTATTGCTCCAGACTTAAATTATTTGACTAGCTCAGATTCATCAAGATTTACTGCTCCAGACTTAAATTATTTGACTAGCTCAGATTCATCAACAGTCCATTTTATTTACATAAAAGCATATATAGTCGTAACTACGTGCATAGAAGACCCATATACTTTGCCAATGCAATGAAAAATCTTCACAGCAGCATAGAAGACCCATATAAGACCCATATACTTTGCCAATGCAATGAAAAATCTTCACAGCAGCATAGAAGACCCATATAAGACCCATATACTTTGCCAATGCAATGAAAAATCTTCACAACAGCATAGAAGACCCATATAAGACCCATATACTTTGCCAATGCAATGAAAAATCCTCACAGCAGCGACCCAACATATTTAAAGATATAC
The DNA here is from genome assembly GCF_002162155.2 of Triticum dicoccoides. NCBI lineage: Eukaryota > Viridiplantae > Streptophyta > Magnoliopsida > Poales > Poaceae > Triticum > Triticum dicoccoides. The sequence continues at coordinate 627,771,749 of NC_041391.1, forward strand.
TACATTGATATAGGCAGTAAAAGTGTACCTCTGTGTGTGTAATCCAGAACTCAGAGTCGGCATCAATGGTTCCATCTGGTTTCCTCCCCATCCGTAGAGCCCAAGCCCCGGGAACCCCTCCGACGCCGGCGCTTGCGAGTTGAGGTCAAGACCGACATGGGGAGCGGGGCCGCTTGCCGACGGCTGCGAACCCCACACATCGAAGCCGTCTCCGTCCATCGCTGGTGCTCTGCTCCAAGCTATACTACCTGTACCAGAAGAGAAGAATCAGTAGCGCATCCAGGAAGTGTTACAAGCAAGCCGAACTCAACACCGCACATGCAGTCGTGCTCTTCTCCGGAATAAGTAATCTTGTCCATGTTAACTTATGAGATACATTTCTAACTTTGATTATTTATAACAGCTAGTGCATAACAAAAATGAAATTGTACCAAAATAATTTGTGTAAGTTCCTGAACATCTGCAGCTCTTTATAAGTATTTATAGATCAGCTCTTTATAAGTATTGAGTTGTTTCTCAATATAGATCCTGAACATCTGCAGCTCTTTATAAGTATTTATAGATCAGCTCTTTATAAGTATTTACATATCACAGCTCTTTGTTTCTTAATGCTCAAATCACAGCTAGTGCATATCAAATTATTTATAGATCAGCTCTTTGTTTCTTCATGCTCTAAATTTGCACAAACATCTGCAACGAGAGGGGGCTGAACATCTACAGCTAACTAGCTAACTAAACAGAAGAATCCAGCCACGCCGTTGCTCACGCTAACTAATCTAGCTATGGACTACTCTTGCTGACTTGATGCACAGACGGACGCGTACGAGGAGGGAGAGCACGAGTACAGAAGGAACGGACGGACTCACCTCTCGTTGGATCGATCCTTGACAGATGCGTCGCCTCCGCGCACGAGAGAGAGAGAGGAAAACGACCGGGAGCGGCGCGAGCTTCGGACGGGGGAGGACGAGCGGCGACCGGAGGAGGACGAGCGGCGACCGGAGGAGGACGAGCGGCGACCGGAGGAGGTCGCGGCTTGGGCCGGCGGCGCGGCGCACGGGCCGGCGGCGCGATGGGGATCGAGAGAAAAGGTTAGCGCGAGGGGGTGCTGGAGCGAGGGTGGGATCTGGTGCGGGCAGGGAGGGATGGGAGGGCGATTTTTTTAGTTATTCTTTTTGTGGGCCCCGGGAAAACTAGCCCAACTAGCACCTCTCCACCGGGATACTTTTTTTACATGGGTTAGAGGCAACTAACTGAAACTAGCCCAACCTGTTTGGATCCTTTTAAGCTATTTGAGTCCAAAATAACTCAAACTAACACTAACTCTAGGATCCAAACAGGGCCATTGACTGCGTCTGGCCAACTCCAGCAGGCAATAATTATCGGCCGCAACAATAAACCACTTAAATTACACGGCGCCCGAGGCGTCACTCCCACGCTCGTCCCCCCACATCCCACTCGCATCGCGTCGCGTGCGTGTCCCCTCCAGCATCCGCAATCCCGGTGCGCCTGTCCGAACACCCACCACCACGTCACCGTACCAAACTCCCCGTCCACATCCAAACCACCCGACACGCGTCGCCACGCGGTCGCGCACACATCGCCGAGGCTCCATCCGGCCGCGCAGAGGATCCCCTGGCCTCATCGGAACCTTCGCCGACATGTGGGGCGCCGTCACGGCGGGCCCCACGCGTCATCGGGGGGTCGCGCTCCGCTTGCTTCCCTCGCGGGGCAAGGAGCCGAGACGAGACGACGGCAGCTGCGTAGGCCCCACGTGTCGGCGTGCCACGCGGTTCGCGGGAGCTCGCGCCATCGCACCCGCCCCGGGCCCACGCGTCACCGAGACGGTGGCTACGTAGATATCTTCCGAACCGTCGCGCCCCTAGTCGGTTTCGCCCAGAGGGGAGAGGGAGGGGAGGCTCACGCCAGAAGATACCGCGCCGCGTGCGTCGTCGGATGGTTGCCTAGCTGCCCCGCGCACGGAGGCGCCGCGCCGCGATCCGTCGCCGGCCGCCGGCGGAGCGCGCGCCTACTTCTGGCGGTATTTAAGGAGGAGGAGGGCGTTGGCGATTTGTGTCGCGGAGGCGCGAGAAGGGGGGGAGGCGACAAGGTAGGCGGCGTCTTTAGACTCTGGGAGCTGCCATTAACGCTGGCCTGGCCACCTCCGCATGCGGACAAGCGCGGCCACGTCGTCGCCACGGGATGGCGGCTCCGGGGCTCTGACCCCCGCCCAGGTATTTCAAGGGGACAGAGCTCTCCCTCCCTCCGATTCTGCTCGATTCGATGCCTCGACTCCGGGCCGCCTGCCCTCTGACTCTGATCTGCCTTCTGATGTGGGAATTCTGGCGCGCTTTTGCGTGCGCGGTGCAGGGCGGCATGGGGAGCGGCGGCGCCAGGCGGCATTTCTTCCCGCTTACCAGCTTGCAAATCGGGTACGTCTGGTCTTTCGTTTCTATGGGATTGGATGTTTATTGTGGGGAATGCTCGCGGAGCTTGTGACCTTGCGCTTGCGGTGGAAATTTCTTGCTCTCTTGTCGCTGGTTCGATGGGCATGAGCATTTCGGTGGAATGGAGACTGATTTGAGCAAACTTCATCTGTTATTGTCTGTTCAGTCAAAAATGTAGTGCTCTTGTGCTGTACTGGAATAGATGTGCTCTTTGTGTGGGTAAAGGGAAAAGTTCATTCAATTACAGTAGTGGGCACAGTTCACCTTTCGTTGTAACAGTTCCTAGCGGCATGGAAGATGACAAGAGTCTCAAATTAGCAGTATTTGTTTGGCCTGCGGGGGTGAGAAAGTTCCAACATACAATTCTGAAGAAACTGACAAGAAATATCCCAAATTAAGGAGTCGGGTAGCTGAATTGTCTGACGTTGATGTTTCATTCGCTACTGTCCTTCAGGCTAGCATTTACTTTCTTATTGGATAGGGTAAAACAGTGACAATGTGGTCATGTAGTAGAAAGGAAACCAGTTACTGGTAAATTTTTGCCATATAAAGTGGTTGATGGACAAATTTGCCTATCAAAGGGAAGGTGTTAGTACATAAGATTAATACTGCACTGGAGCTGTTCAATTGTTCACCGTTTATCACCTTTCACCCGGACTGCATTCAGGGATGTGGCACACACTTATAGCAAAGTCAATCTGCAATACCTTTGATCTCTTCAACATCATTTAGGATTTTCCTTTAGGCTTCTTACTTGCTTGCACCTCCCTTTAGATTGATGAGTGTACCCCTCTTGCGACATATTCTTCCTAGTTTGCACTTTTGGGCTAAACAAATATCAGAGAGAAGGAAGGTTAATGCCCTGTTTGTTGCAGCTTCAGTTGATCACCTGTGGATTTGCTTCACTGGCAAAGCTGAGCAGAATCGGCTTTGCCACTGAAGTACACCTGGAAGTGCTTCAGGCAATTTCACTGAAAATTTCCCGAATCCAGATTAAGCTAAACTAGCGAAGCTGATTCCAAGTAGCTGTTTGTTTCAGCTTCTGATTTTTCCTATGGGAATCTGCTGCCTAAAGCTGAAACAAACAGGGCCTAAATCTTGGCTTCTTTTTATTCATGTGATTTCCAAAACACATGAATAGGCAAAGTGCAGGAACTGGATGCCATGGCATGGTGAATCCTACAGGAAGGAATTGCATGCAAATTATTCCATGTTAAAGTCCATTAGGTTTTTGCTATTTTAAAATATGCAGAGGTGTAGGGTGTTCATAGGTTACACAACTTGCAAGCTATTCTTTCTTCTACTTTTTCCACACAGTGTCTGTTATCCTGACGATAATGCATTAGTGAATTTCTATTTCCATTTGCAGTACTCTTCATTAGTCAGGCATGCTGGAACAACGGTTGCTTTTTTCCATATGCAGGGATTTACAGTCATATCTTGCAGAGCTCACTATATTTCTGTGCCCCGATACCAAGAAGTTCCTTATCTTCCTTGACAACCGTCCATGGTTGCTAGATCAGAATACAAAACCTGCTCACCTGTGGCAATTGATGGTTACCAAGGTCCACTTTACTCTCTTATGCACTAGTGCCTCTTTAATTGATATTATAACCATATATACTCTCAAATAATTGCCCCTGTCATAACTCTTGCTTACTGTTGCTATTTTGTGCTCCAGTCAAGATTTTCTCCTTTCGCGAACACTAGAACTAGGAGAAAGAGAGATGAAGGTGGAAATAAGCTTGTATTTTCAGAATTCCCAACATCTGCTCCACGTGTGTGGAATCAATCATCCAGATGGTATACCCTGATTGATGATACCATGCGGAAAAAGAAGCTTCAAGTAAATAAATTGAAGGATTCTCGCCTGCTGAATAGGGAGCTGCATCGGACATTGTATGGTTTTATTATTTTTGAGGTAGACTGGGCTGACGTGCGTGGCATTAATTATTTAAATGAGCTTCAGGTATTGCTGTTTAATGTTGATAGTTTACAATGAATATCATGTTGACGGATTTAAACGGATAGCCCATGCTTACTTCCCTTCACGCTGTTGTAGACTGATACATCAATGGTGGCCGAAGCAAAAATAATGAGGAGATGGGAATTTGATAGCGTCAATCAAGCTTCATCTTTAATCACTTCTTGGTTCTCGGGGAATTACTCAGAGTGTCAGCTCTTACAAGATTATTTAAATAGCATCTCTCCTAAAGGTAAAAGTTTGAACTTCTGAGATTTGTTATTCTCGTCTGCTGGTACAATCTGCCTCTGCTGGTACAATCTGCTTATATATGCTTGCTGTTACAGGTGATGTTTTTTATGATGCCCTAGATGACTTAACACCTGAATTATGGGATACTGAGAGTGTAAAGAGCGATGGTGATGATTGTGGGGATTGTGTTAGGGTGTCGTCAAGTTCCACAAGCTCATCATACACCCCGCCACCTTGCTCTGGACCTTACAAGAGAAGAAGGATAACAAGATCTGATGCTGGAAGTGATATGTCAGAGGAACCATACTCAGAATTTGTGACTTCACCAAGATATTCATCATATTCATCTTCATCATGTTGCAGTGATAATGACAGTGGCAAGCCACTGGTGGAGCCTAGCATATACAAGGATGTGCTGATCTTGTTCCGATTCAATGATCATGATCTGCCGTTCAGACTAAAGGAAGTTATACTGTCTGATGTGAGGCTCTTAACACTACTTGAGTATGGTCTTCCTTCATGGGTCATTTTTCTTCAGTCATATCCAGTGTTCTGCAAGATATATCGCCCATGGATGTGTCCTCTAGCCAGAGCACTATACGTCTTGATGTCATTAATTACTGTTCTTATAGGATTTTATGACCTCTACAAGAATGTACCAATGTTGAAGGCAACTGCCTCTAGATTATTTGGCCCTTTGTTTGATTGGATAGAGACATGGGAAATGATCTCAAGGCTTAAGTATCTTGGAACCATGCTTTTTCTGAACAATTTCCAGCAGGCTTTTACATGGTCTCTTAAGATTGTACGTGCTACTAAGTCTGTTCTTAGTGTATTGACAAAGCCAATTATGGGGCCACTGTTGGAGGTTCTTGAATTTACCCTGCCACTATGGAACCTTTGTGCTGAAACGGTTGAATATCTCAGTTCAGCTGCAATGGTAGCGATGGAAACATCATTCAGTGCGGTTGTCAGTACAGTTCAGATGATCATGTGGCCATTTTGGTTTATCTTCAGTACGATGTTTAATATAGGTATGGTTACTGTAATCTTCCAAATGATCAGTTTCTTTTTCCGTTTGTGTTTTTATTCTGATGACTTATTAATACTTTGCTTATTGCAGCCAATTCAATCTTATACCCTGTAATTTGGTTCGTCGGAGAGATACTAGCCGCACCTTTCCGACTTGTCGTTGCGCTAGCAAGTTTTGTAGCAGACTTCTTCGATGATATTTTTGATGTTTTGAGGCAGACCTGGTCAACATTAAGTTCGTTGTATCAAGTTGGTTCTGCATCCAGAGCACCTGCGCTTACATCGGAAACTACCATTTGGGGATCACTCTGGAAAGATCTTCTGTACCAGGTAACATAAATTTGTTTGCATGCCTAGCGATTGTTTTTCAAGTATATTATGCAACTTACGTTGGCTCTTGTTGTAGATTTTCCGTGCAGTCCGTAGCATTTTGTATGGTTTTGTTGCCTTCTTTTCAACGTGCAATAGGCACCGGCTCAGGTAATTTTCCCTTCTGCTTGTATGCAGAGGTAGTATTTGCAAATCAGACAAACAATAAGTTGAAAACCTGAATGATGGGAACACCCGTGCTTTTCTGAGTTCAAACTTTTTCTTCAAACTGGCTTGCGTGTCTGGACAATGGAAATTTTAAAATTGTGTGGTGTTGCTCACATTATGCCCCCATGAGTATTATGAGCTAATTGTGACTACATTTGCAGCATATACAATCACATAGAAGTTCTTCTCCGGCGCCTGTCCCGCGCCTTAAATGGCACGCGACATACCTCCTCTTGTGAAGGAGCTCAGAAGTATACTAGTCAAGATCATCCTGTAAGTACTAGCATTTTTACTTATGGTTGATGTTTGTGTTCATTCAATGGTGTTTCTGAACTTCGGAAATGAAATACCCCCTCTGTATCAAAATATTAGACGTTTTTTGACAGTCAAAAAGCATCTTGTATTTTGATATGGAGGGAGCACCTCTCTAGAGAAGGAACAACCCTGGGAACTTGTTCTAAAAAAAAAACCTGAGAACTGACATTATTCAATTTTTTTTAAACAAGGATTATTCATTTTGTTGTTATACTCCTGGGCATTTGAATGCATAGGTCATTCCAAAACAGCCAATCTACCATAGACCTACCTTATACTGTTTTCTAATGAGTGTTTCCCCTACATACAAAGGGCCAAACTGTCTTATACTCGTATATAGTTACGTCGTAGCTATGCAAACAAGTTAACTGTTTTAACTGTATTGCGGTGTTTCAGTAAAAAATAAATGCATTTTTGCCAAGAACCAATAGTGTAGTTGCTCTATTTTCACTGTACATGTACTGTGACTTGGATCACTGTGTTCTTGTTTATTTGACATCCGCATTTAACGAGGAAACATGTACTGAATTTGGAACTACTTTCTGAACTTGCTGTCCCATGTTTGTTTGTGCAGCAAAGGAAAACCAAGACGAGATGATTGTGGAGTTACCGGATTGACATACCAAGTAATTAGCTAATTCAGAGAGACTTAAAAAGGTTGAGACGAGATAACAGTGGACCTCCACTCGAGTGGACCTCCGCAAGGAATCATGTGTACAGGTCTCATACAGCAACGTCTTCTAATGTTTCATCAAGGAACCCTAATCGGTGTATCCCCTCTGCACAGATGAGAGGCAGAGGGCAACAACCAGCGAAGCAAAAGTAGTGCAACTGTAAATGAACATTAGTCGGAATCTGTTGTTTGTTTATCCATTGTAGTGTAATGTAATGTAATATATTAGTAGGTTGTACAGTAGAGTAGGTTTGTGCATATGCTTCGGCTACTGAACAAGAATTTTGTAAGTATACGAGTGAGTGCATTACCTTTGTTCAGTGATGGTTCTATTTAAAGCTTTCCCATCTCAGGTGCCTAGGTCTTGAACTTTTACTACTACTTCCGTCCCACAATATAAAATTGTTTTGCAAGCTAACATCGGCATTAATGCAACACATGCTTTTGTTCCTCTTCCGGCTCTCGCATTCCAAAGAATCTCGCAGAGCAGGATGTTTCCAACTGGGGAAAAAATGATTAGCTTGACGATCACCTTTTGAGTTCCCTCTCATTGCAGATCCCATCTATTCTTTCTTCTCCCGTGTCATCACGTAGTCCTAGCGCGCAGTGTGCACATGGAGGTAAGGTGGCGTTGCATCACGATCACAGGCGGCGGGGCATATGCATATGCATGTGGGGTTGGTAGATTTTAGATGCACGGAGCCACGCGTGCAACAGTGCAAGATCTGGGCATCATGGTTCCCGGTGAGAGCAAACAGACATCGCCACCTCCGAGACGATGATCATCGACAGGGAGAGGTTCACTGAACCCATAGGAAACCGACGGATACGCCGTGTGAAAATCTTGCGCTGCCAATTTCAATCGCCGGTGCAGGTATGTACGTAAACACGAGTCAGCAGATTTGACATGTCCTCGTCTGAATCTGTTTGCTCGATGGAGCGCCGTGATCCATGGCCTGCTGAATATGCCCAAAGGTCCAAGTGGGTCTTCCCATGAGTGAGTGAGTGAACCTCCTTTTTCTTTGTCGAAGCACGAGCGAGGGAGAGCTCACTGGCACGGTGGCGCCACTGTACGAAGTGTGGACTTAACTGAATAAAGGCAGGGTTCACATGATCACGCGCTCATGGGTCTTGGATCCTCGCTGTTGTCGTCGCACTAGCAGCTGCCGGAGCTGGGGGCTGGAGGCGCGTCGCGCATAGTAATCCAAGCACAAATCACCAACCCCGGGTGGTCCTTGTCCAAGCAAGGATGATGTCTTCCTGACGCTCATCGGTTGGTCCTCCCCGTAAAAAAAATCATGCATGCAGACGAGACGAGACGAGTGAATCCTTCTCCAGTCACACCGACAGAAATGCCTCTGCGAGGAGGCCCGACCGGGCCGGCCTCGAGTCTCCAGATTCACATGTGGAGCGACGGTGAAGTGTCATGTGTGCTGCATGCGACTGGCATGCATGCGCAGGACGTGATAATCTTTCTTATTGGAACTGAATCGATTGGTAGTCGTCGAGTAGATGGCACCAGATCCATGCAGTATATTACAAGACCCGCGACATGATATTGTTCTTACAGGGGATCGGTGGAGAAGCTAAGATTGGCACCCTAGCTCGCCACATGGCTGAATGCCTGGATGAATGAAGCTGCCAGAGATCACGAAACAGTAAACAGCACTACGCAGATCTAAACCAGCGGCATCTCACCGTCACCGGCAAGGACGAACTTGACCGTACGTACGAACGGTGCGATCACTGGAGTCCAGAGTTGTCTGTTGTTCCGGCCACTTGGGCACCGGCGGCCTGGCACTACGGCGCACATGGTGGACGACGATGGAAGAGCCCTGCGTGCCGTTGCCCATGCGCTCCGCTTCTCCCCCAACGTTTCCCGGCCCGGTGAATCCCTCTCGCGTCTCGCCTGTCCCGTACCAGACCGGTGCCAGCCATTGCTACACCTCCCACAGTACTGCACCGGTGGACAGCAGGACGTACTACGCAGCAGTAGTACTAGTACTTAAAGCGCATTTGCACGTCTGTGTGTCCTGTTCATGCCTGGACGGTTTGCCTTTCCTGAATCATGATACGGTACGCCTTGGCATGTTTGCCTACGGGCCGGCTACGGCAGTGTATGCCGCATGCAGGAACGGGAACAACACAACCTGAATCATCCATGGATGTAGACGCATCTACATCTGCGGCAATCAAGCAGCCGATGATGATCTCCGACGACCACACCACGCGCTCCGGTGACAATCCAGGAGGACTTTGCCTACCACGTGTGACCCATTGGTGCACAGCTGCGCCACTCCGTCCATTACTGCAGTACTGCACTAGTCTAGAACAGCTGCTCCGAGCCGTGACAATCCCGTAATTTGTTCGCAGGCAACGCGCCGTTCTCCACCGAGTTGCATCAGTGCGTGCATGCACGGTTTTCATCTCCAGCAACATGAGTACGTTGTACACTAGCTGTATGTACCCTCACCTACTCCGACCTACGCCGTCGGGCTGTCCGTCGCCATGATGGGCCGCTCTAGACCGATCGTTCCATCGCGGCCTCACCTAAAAGGCGTCCTCGCTTTACATGCAGCGCACACCCCGCGCCCATGTATCCCTGTCCTCGCCGCCTACTCCTGAGTTGTAAAAACTGTACTACCTCCTGCCGCCAATAAGTAACCGGACCTCAAATCCTGGCTCCTCTTTTTGCCCATCATTTCCCCTTTTGATTGGCTATTAACTGGAGATAGTTAACTAGCCGCTTCAATCCGCCACCCACTCTGCCTGCTCGATCTACTCATGCATGCATCAATGTATCCCGCCCATGGTGATAAGGCCAACTCCAACACACCACTCAAATGGTCCGTCCGTGTCTGTTTCAGAGTAAACGGACAAAGCAGGCCCTCCAACACGTGACCGCAAACAGACCGTCATCCGTTTTTTATCCGCTTTCGACCCATTCCCGACACTAGTTTAGACTGAGTTTGCGGCCAAACGCACACGCACAACGCCGCCTGGCTCCTGCCCATGTCCTCCCATGGCCCGCCCTTCGGGGACGCAACCCCCCTTTTTCTATCTCCCTCACCCCCCGCTCCAGCTGCAACCCCGCCCCTCTCGTCCCCCATTGTCGCCATTGTCGTTGTGCAGCTCGGCCGCGCGCTCGCCCCAACCCTTGTCGCAACCCCGTTCTCTCGACGCCCCAACTGCCCAACCAAGGACACCTGATATGCGCGCTCGGCGGTCCGATTTGAAGCGGATTCGGCCGGACTTGAGCACATGACTGCAAGAGGTCTCGTCGTGCCATGAACTGGCCGGGCACCAGGCTGGAAGGCCCCGGCAAGGCCGCATGCAAGTACTGACTCCGCCTGTAGCCGCTCGGATCTACCCCGGCGGCGGTTCGCCTGCAAATACACGAACGGCCGTCGTCGGGGCTCGGTGCTGGCCCAAAAGCTCGTCGGCGCATCGGTGCCACTCATAAAGTGCGACGATTGCCCAAGCAAGGTCTTGCACCGCGTGTGTACAACGCCGGAACATCCCAGATGGGTGTTCGTCAAGTGCTCAAACAATGGAGTATGTGCTACTTTAGCTTCAGTTGTGCTCTCAGATTCGACTAGATGTACTCACTCAAAATTTTATTGTGTAGAATGGATGCAATTTTGGTATTGGGAAAAAGAATACATCGATTTATTGATAGAGCGCAATTTAATAGATGTTCATGCACTTGTTGCTAGAATAGAGGCTTGAGATGAGACTTGATTCGAGGAAGCAACATCTACTTCTTTAGACTCGAAGAAGAAAGAAACCCGCAAGATCGAGCCTCCGTAGATCAACAATGAATGCATCGAGAATGCATCAATCCAACTTAAGGAGCAGTTATGAAAGTCGGATATCTCCTAAAATGTCTTATTGTGATTCTTGTTTCCATTGATCTTGCTATTCTAATCAAGATTTGGTGATGTATGCGGACGAGATACAGCCGAAATACGTCCGTGCGTTGGGCGCACGACAGACGCATTCACAAATCTGGACAGACACGACCCCATTGTCACCCCCAAACGAACGAAAAACGGATGAAACGGATGTCCGTTTGAGGTCATGCGTTAGAGTTGGCCTAAGGTGGTCAGGGGCGGCGCTAGGAGTATTATTGCGTCTTCATGTGAATACCCGTAATTTTTACAAAACAGTGTTGATTTTGATAAAAGAATGGCAATTTTCGAAAAACAGAAATGGTTTTTGTAAAATGAATACATATCAATACCCGGTTGCAAATTTCTGAAACCGCCACTGAAGGTGGTTTGCGTACGTGCTGGGAGCCAACGGCACCAGACCGAGCTCGCTGGATGATTGCGCCGCCAGTGCAAGTGAGGCACTGCTCGATCTTCAAGTGCAACGGGAAGGCACAGGAGGGTTGTGGCCGAAATCACTGTTCTGACCTTGTCAGAGATTTAAGTCGCTGTCAGGACCCCGACTCGATGCCGCATCGATCTAGCATGTAACACCTCATATCGCTTTGCGGCCTCACGCACGGTATCCCCACGGGTGTCGCCTTACCTTTGCCCGGGACCGTTTGCGCATTTTGGCACACGTATATGATGGTGTCGCTAGCATCCATATGATAAAGAGCCCGGGCTGACATGGCTAGTCGTAAACCCAAAGTGGCACTAACTTACAGGGACAGGCATCCATGACCCAGCATCGAACGTGTCGGTCATCAGCGAGTGAATCCAGGCTGTAGCACTGGGCTAACAGGACTCCGGTGAACCGGGCTGTAGCGGGCTAGCAGGACTCCGGTATTCATCGCGTGACATTTCCCCGAAGGGACAGACACAGGATCGAAGAAGGACACATGCCGGCCTGCCTAAGTGTTCCGGAGCAGTAGCAAGCTACCAGGGCTCAGTGGAAGCACTAGGAGACATTTCCCGGTAAGAGAGGCTACTAAGAATAAACAACTAGATAGCCAGATCCCACACATAGCAATACACATTACACGTACGCATAACATGCAAGTATGTGTTGTACAACATGGCATCACAGCATAACTCAACAACTCATATAGATAAAGGCTCAGAAGAGCCGTCATAGCATATATTGCAAACAGGGGTCACAAGACCCATCATACAGAGCATACAAGCAACAAGCGGAAGCATTACATGTCTGGGTACAGACATCTACAAATGAAAAAGGCTGAAGAGCCTGACTATCTACAACATCCGATCAAGATCGTAGCTGAGGTACTAGCTACTAGTCGAAGTCCATGGAAACACTAGTAAGACCGAAGTCTCCGCTGCAAAAACATAAATAAAGCAACATGAGTACAAAGGTACTCAGCAAGACTTACATCAGATCCTATCATACATGCACTTGTATCAAGAGGGTAACGTGGGGTTTAGTTGCAGCAAGCCAGCTTTGACTCTGTGGCTATCCTGTTCTACGACTACCAGAAACTCTTGAGGTGAAACAACATACACGAGTCCCCTAATCACCACACAATACACTACTATGGATTCATCCCCGTCTCCCTACGAGAAGGCCATCCATAGCACTCACACATGTCTTGAGCATTTTATAGTATCCACTTCAAGTTGTCTATGTACCATGTAAGCATCCAAGAAGTCCATAACCGCGGACTCGGCTATTCGAATAGATCATGTTGACCCTGCAGGGGTGTACTTCTTCACACACGCTCTCGCCACTTACCGCCATGTACACGTCATGTATCTCGGCAACCTTCAAGCGGAAGCCTGGCGAGGGTGTCGGCCACGACCTGACTAACCACACAAGACTCTAGTCCAGGTTTATCGCCTATTCGGGTTCCATCCGCAAGGAGATCCGGCCGGGGTGTCGCTCACGGCCCCAAACGATGTGAGCAGGGTTCCCGAGCCCACCAACCGGGTGCCACTCGGTACACCGTGCCACGTGTGCCTGGTCTGTCCCAAGCCCACCCTGCCGGGTGCCACTTGGTAGAAAAATAGCACTACCTACAAACACCAGAAACTAGTTGCGACTCCTGGATAGAGATCAAGTTGGTTAATAAGTCGAGAGGGCTTGGAGCGCCCGGAGCCCAATGTGTGGTAGTATCGAGTCATTGGATAGCATACACAGAACTCAGGGCTTAAGGACGGTTCCAGTGAGACAACCCACCATGTACTCCTACACGGCCTCTCACCGCTACCTTTACCAAATCGTGTTCACACACTTCACTCTCAGCATCAGAACATATCGTAACACTCCAATTCATTCCCAATGAACCAGACCTGACACAACTCTAAGCAATAGCAGGCATAGCATGGTAGGAACACAACAATGGCTTCAATCAACTCCTACACATGCTAGTGGGTTTTAACTATTTACTGTGGCAATGACAGGTCATGCAGAGGAATGGGTTCAACTACCGCAGCACAAAGTAGCAGATGAATCGTTGTTGTCCTAATGCAATAACTGAGAGCAGGAGCGAGAGAGTAGGGTTTTATCGAAATGAACAAGGGGGTTTGCTTGCCTAGTAAAACAACAAGGAAGGCACTGCTTCACGGACAGGTACTCTGGAACGTCTCCGGAGCAGGACCTATCGAGAAGGAGCGGTGCCGGCAATCAATACACAATCATATGCAACAATATGATGCATGAACATGGCATGTAGATGTGATGCTGTTGAGCTAATGCAACTAGTAAACATTTGGTTTGAAGTCCTTTTGAACCAAAGGTTCAAATGCATTTCTAAATTAAGTCTCTTATATATGCCCTAATGTGTTTTCCCATATTCAGCATGTATAAGTTGGTTTTTCATGCATGAAACTAGTACAGATGGAAAGGTTGCATTTTTCTGATAATTTTTCATATATAAATTATTTTAATCTGAGCTACGGTTGAATTGTTATGAATTTTTGAAGTTTAAATCATTTTCTGGATTTTCTGAAATATTTTAATTCCAGAAAATATATAATTGCGTCAGCATGACGTTAGCACGACGTCAGCGGTCAACTGGGCTGGTCCGGTCAAACCTGACGTGTGGGACCCACACGTCAGTGACAGGGGGGTTAACAGGGGTTAATTAATTTAATTAAAAGGT
>NC_041391.1:627786116-627786813 GCF_002162155.2 Triticum dicoccoides
CCCACTGGTCAGCGACCCTGGGGGGTCAAACCCGGTCAACTCGCCGGCGTTTAGCCGCCGGCGAGGCCGAGCGCGGCGGAGGAAGTGCATTTGCACGTTACGGCCACCAAACGGGAGGCGGAGAGCATCTACGAGCTCCTGGGAACGAGCCGCAGCTCTTGGTGGTGATGGTTGAGCTCGGGGTGGCCGGAGACGTCGCCGGCGACGACTTTGGCGGTCGCCGGAGTTCGGGCGCCGATGAAAACGGCGCCACCGTGCACGGGAGGATCAACAGGTAGCAACTACGCGTTCTGCAGGCTCCCACAAAGCCAACGGGCATATGCACGGGGCCGATTGGCCACCGGAGCCTCGTCGTCGACGAGTTCGTGCGGCGGTGTGCTTCGGGCATCATGGGAAGTGGTGCTACAACGAGCGCTAGGCCGTGGGGTTAGGGGGAAACGACGGAGGAGCTCACTGGGAGGTCGAAGCGCAGCTCAGTGGGCCTGGGGACGACCTAGACGGCGCGAATCGAAGACGAGGTCACCGGCGGCCGAAGGTTGAAGAAGAGCTCGAAGTCGACGCTGCAGGGCTTCCGGCGGGGCGTGGTTCGGTGAGGGGGTCGAGGACGACGTCGCGGAGCTCGTGGGCACAACCGAGGGGCGAGGGGGTGGCTGTGGCCGTGGTGGTTCTCGTCGGCGGCGGCGGCCGCGTTCGGTGG
>NC_041391.1:627786988-627793143 GCF_002162155.2 Triticum dicoccoides
GTCGAGGACGACGTCGCGGAGCTCGTGGGCACAACCGAGGGGCGAGGGGGTGGCTGTGGCCGTGGTGGTTCTCGTCGACGGCGGCGGCCGCGTTCGGTGGAAGTGAGGGGGAGCCAGAGGAGGGGATGAGCATGGGGGGGAGGAGGAATGAGAGGGCCTGGGGTGCGTGGCCGTCTCCGTGGCATTGGGAGGGAGTCCGGGGAAGCAGGAGGTGGCCAGCAGGGGGGGAGGTGGCGCGCGCGCGTGCCGGCGAGCGTCGGGCACACGCCCTCGTCCTTCTGTCCGAGGAGGGAGACGACAGAAGGCAGCGGGGGTGGGCTGGCCGCCAGCTAGAGATGGGCCAGGTAAGTGGCCCAGGTAAGTCTCTCTCCCCTTTTCTGTTTTCTTTTCTAATTTTCTGACATTTGTTTGATTTAATAAATATATTAAATCATTTAATTTTATTATGCCAATTTTTGTAGGGGCTAATGGTATTATTCCAGAGCTCTTTTATAATTGGCATAATTTTTGGACCATATTTCATATATATAGAAATATATCTCCAATGCAAATATTTATCGAATTAATCCAAATGGCCAAAATAAATGTCCATGAGCTCCTAAAAATATTGTTTTGATTTTTATCTCTGTCCAATATTTTCAGAGGGCAACATGAGCATTTTCTTGGACCCTTTTGGAGAAATTTTTATTTGGGTCATTTTCAAAAAAATGATTCTGAGGTTTCCACCAATCCTCATTTCAAATTTAAATGAAATTTAAATATGATGCACAAATAGCTAGCTAGTCTAAGTCATACCAGACTAGGGATGTGACAACTCGCCCCCACTTGACAGAATCTCGTCTCGAGATTCAGGGGTCGACGGAAAGAAAGCGGGGTACTCCAGTCGAAGACGATCTTCTCGCTCCCAAGTAGCTTCTCTCTCGGAATGATGAGACCACTAAACTTTGAGAAACTTGACGTTCTGACGTCGAGTGACACGCTCTACTTGATCAAGAATGCGAACCGGGTACTCTCGGTATGTGAGGTTATCTTGGAGATCAAGCGTTTCGTGGTCCACTCCGCGGATGGGATCCGAGAAGCAACGCCTGAGTTGAGAGACGTGGAAGACATCATGAACTCGAGAAAGATGTGGAGGTAGTTCCAACTGGTAGGCAACCTCTCCTCGTTTAGCGAGAATACGAAAAGGACCAATGTAACGAGGAGCCAACTTGCCCTTGATACTGAAACGATGGGTACCCTTCAAAGGAGTAACCCGAAGGTAAGCTTGGTCGCCAATTTCATAAGTCATATCCTTATGATGACGATCGTACTGACTTTTCTGACGAGACTGGGCTGTTTTCAAATTCTCACGAATGATGCGAACTTGCTCTTCTGCCTCCTGGATCATATCCGGTCCAAAGAATTGTCTTTCACCGGTTTCTGACCAGTTCAAAGGTGTTCGACATCTTCGTCCATAGAGAACCTCAAAAGGAGCTTGCTTGAGGCTGGATTGGTAGCTATTGTTATAGGCAAACTCGGCAAGAGGAAGACATTTCTCCCAATCCATACCGAATGAGATAACGCAAGCTCTGAGCATGTCTTCGAGAATTTGATTGACCCGTTCCACCTGACCACTCGACTGAGGGTGGAAAGCGGTACTGAAGGAAAGATGGGTTCCCATGGCAGTTTGGAAGCTCTCCCAGAAGTGAGAAGTGAAAAGACTGCCACGGTCTGAATTGATCTCTAGTGGAACACCATGAAGTGACACTATTCGAGAAATATATAAGTCAGCAAGCTGACTAGCAGTGATATTTTCCCGAATAGGGAGGAAGTGAGCCACTTTGGAAAGACGATCAACGACTACGAAGATAGCGTTATTCCCTCTCTTGGTCCTGGGAAAGCCGGTGATGAAGTCCATACCAACTTTATCCCATTTCCATTCAGGAATAGCTAAGGGCTGAAGGGTGCCAGCAGGTCTTTGATGCTCTGCCTTAACGCGACGACATACGTCACATTTAGCAATGAACTCAGCGATTTCTCTCTTCATCCTAGTCCACCAGAACCTCTGGCGTAGGTCCTGATACATCTTAGTGCTACCGGGATGAATCGTGAGAGGAGATTCATGCGCCTCCTTAAGAATCAACTGCCGAAGATGTTGCTTCTTGGGAACCACCAAGCGATTCTCAAAGAAAACAACACCACAATCATCCATAGAGAAACATCCACCAACTCCCTTCTTAATGTTTCTCTTGATCCGAGAAATTCCTGTGTCTTGCTTTTGAGCAGCGATAATCCGATCTTCAAGATCAGGTTTCGCCACCAGGGTAGAAAGGAATCCGCGAGGAGCTATGTGTAGATTAAGCTTACAGAATTCCTCATAAGTGAGTTGAGCTGTCTCTGCATTGATGGCCTTGTTCACAAGGGCTTGGAATGTATCACAATGATGCAGGTGGAGATCACGACGCAACTTGGGGTTGAGACCCTTCCGGAACCTAGCTTGCTTCTTGGCGTCCGTGGACACTTCTTCTGTGGCATAACAGGCAAGGTTCTCGAACTCTCTGCTATAAGCATCAACAGCCATCTTACTCTGGGTGAAACTGCAGAACTCTTCTCTCTTGCGATCAATGAGGGCCTGGGGAATGTGATGCTCGCGAAAAGCCTCAGTGAAATCCTTCCAGGTAGGAATCTGGCCAGCTGGAAGCATAGCCTCATAGTTCTGCCACCAAAGACTAGCAGGACCTTCCAGGTGGTATGTGGCATAGGAGACCTTATCATCTTCAGCTACGTTCGCAGAACGCAGCTTATGAGTGATGCTACGGAGCCAGTCATCTGCATCGAGTGGCTCGATGGAATGATGAAAGGTAGGTGGGTGCAAACGAATGAAATCATGAATGGTAGCAGATCCTTTGAACTGATGTGCGGTGTTCTCCTCGATACGTGCCAACAAGCGGTTGGACTCACGCTTGTTCCTCTCCATTTCTAACATGAACTCTGTCAACGAAGGCTGGTCGGGAGGATCCTCATCCCTACCATCTCCGTGGTTCTGGCTACGAACAATAGAACTTGATGACATCCTGAGAAAACGAAAACCAGGGACGAAATCAGCATCAACTATAGACTGTAGAATGTAGGACAAGGAATTAGTATCACTCGAACTCCTGGGGAAATTTCGGCAGCATAACGACAGTAAAATGCTCAGAATGAGACATCCTACTAAAAATGGGGTAGTACAACAACTCAACATCACCACTCAAGGTTCTGGGATAGTACTAAACAGACTACACCGGAAGTACTCGAAACTGGGGTATGACTCTGATCAATAAGTCTTATGGAACTACGGAGTAGTAACACGTGATCCTGATAGACGGAAGAGAAGCCTAGTTCCTTAACCCCGTAGGAAAGATAGGATGACTCAGATCAGAAGGCCATGAGGTAAAGGAGTAAAAAGAGCCTTACGTTCCATCCCACAATCAATTCCCTTATATAACTAAAGAATTTCTAGACTCAACTTCGACCAGTTTGGCTTGGTAAACCTACAGGCAGTCAGGCTCTGATACCAAAGTCTGTCAGGACCCCGACTCGATGCCGCATCGATCTAGCATGTAACACCTCATATCGCTTTGCGGCCTCACGCACGGTATCCCCACGGGTGTCGCCTTACCTTTGCCCGGGACCGTTTGCGCATTTTGGCACACGTATATGATGGTGTCGCTAGCATCCATATGATAAAGAGCCCGGGCTGACATGGCTAGTCGTAAACCCAAAGTGGCACTAACTTACAGGGACAGGCATCCATGACCCAGCATCGAACGTGTCGGTCATCAGCGAGTGAATCCAGGCTGTAGCACTGGGCTAACAGGACTCCGGTGAACCGGGCTGTAGCGGGCTAGCAGGACTCCGGTATTCATCGCGTGACATTTCCCCGAAGGGACAGACACATGATCGAAGAAGGACACATGCCGGCCTGCCTAAGTGTTCCGGAGCAGTAGCAAGCTACCAGGGCTCAGTGGAAGCACTAGGAGACATTTCCCGGTAAGAGAGGCTACTAAGAATAAACAACTAGATAGCCAGATCCCACACATAGCAATACACATTACACGTACGCATAACATGCAAGTATGTGTTGTACAACATGGCATCACAGCATAACTCAACAACTCATATAGATAAAGGCTCAGAAGAGCCGTCATAGCATATATTGCAAACAGGGGTCACAAGACCCATCATACAGAGCATACAAGCAACAAGCGGAAGCATTACATGTCTGGGTACAGACATCTACAAATGAAAAAGGCTGAAGAGCCTGACTATCTACAACATCCGATCAAGATCGTAGCTGAGGTACTAGCTACTAGTCGAAGTCCATGGAAACACTAGTAAGACCGAAGTCTCCGCTGCAAAAACATAAATAAAGCAACATGAGTACAAAGGTACTCAGCAAGACTTACATCAGATCCTATCATACATGCACTTGTATCAAGAGGGTAACGTGGGGTTTAGTTGCAGCAAGCCAGCTTTGACTCTATGGCTATCCTGTTCTACGACTACCAGAAACTCTTGAGGTGAAACAACGTACACGAGTCCACTAATCACCACACAATACACTACTATGGATTCATCCCCGTCTCCCTACGAGAAGGCCATCCATAGCACTCACACATGTCTTGAGCATTTTATAGTATCCACTTCAAGTTGTCTATGTACCATGTAAGCATCCAAGAAGTCCATAACCGCGGACTCGGCTATTCGAATAGATCATGTTGACCCTGCAGGGGTGTACTTCTTCACACACGCTCTCGCCACTTACCGCCATGTACACGTCATGTATCTAGGCAACCTTCAAGCGGAAGCCTGGCGAGGGTGTCGGCCACGACCTGACTAACCACACAAGATTCTAGTCCAGGTTTATCGCCTATTCGGGTTCCATCCGCAAGGAGATCCGGCCGGGGTGTCGCTCACGGCCCCAAACGATGTGAGCAGGGTTCCCGAGCCCACCAACCGGGTGCCACTTGGTACACCGTGCCACGTGTGCCTGGTCTGTCCCAAGCCCACCCTGCCGGGTGCCACTTGGTAGAAAAATAGCACTACCTACAAACACCAGAAACTAGTTGCGACTCCTGGATAGAGATCAAGTTGGTTAATAAGTCGAGAGGGCTTGGAGCGCCCGGAGCCCAATGTGTGGTAGTATCGAGTCATTGGACAGCATACACAGAACTCAGGGCTTAAGGACGGTTCCAGTGAGACAACCCACCATGTACTCCTACACGGCCTCTCACCGCTACCTTTACCAAATCGTGTTCACACACTTCACTCTCAGCATCAGAACATATCGTAACACTCCAATTCATTCCCAATGAACCAGACCTGACACAACTCTAAGCAATAGCAGGCATAGCATGGTAGGAACACAACAATGGCTTCAATCAACTCCTACACATGCTAGTGGGTTTTAACTATTTACTGTGGCAATGACAGGTCATGCAGAGGAATGGGTTCAACTACCGCAGCACAAAGTAGCAGATGAATCGTTGTTGTCCTAATGCAATAACTGAGAGCAGGAGCGAGAGAGTAGGGTTTTATCGAAATGAACAAGGGGGTTTGCTTGCCTGGTAAAACAACAAGGAAGGCGCTGCTTCACGGACAGGTACTCTGGAACGTCTCCGGAGCAGGACCTATCGAGAAGGAGCGGTGCCGGCAATCAATACACAATCATATGCAACAATATGATGCATGAACATGGCATGTAGATGTGATGCTGTTGAGCTAATGCAACTAGTAAACATTTGGTTTGAAGTCCTTTTGAACCAAAGGTTCAAATGCATTTCTAAATTAAGTCTCTTATATATGCCCTAATGTGTTTTCCCATATTCAGCATGTATAAGTTGGTTTTTCATGCATGAAACTAGTACAGATGGAAAGGTTGCATTTTTCTGATAATTTTTCATATATAAATTATTTTAATCTGAGCTACGGTTGAATTGTTATGAATTTTTGAAGTTTAAATCATTTTCTGGATTTTCTGAAATATTTTAATTCCAGAAAATATATAATTGCGTCAGCATGACGTTAGCACGACGTCAGCGGTCAACTGGGCTGGTCCGGTCAAACCTGACGTGTGGGACCCACACGTCAGTGACAGGGGGGTTAACAGGGGTTAATTAATTTAATTAAAAGGT
>NC_041391.1:627794293-627795616 GCF_002162155.2 Triticum dicoccoides
GAGATGGGCCAGGTAAGTGGCCCAGGTAAGTCTCTCTCCCCTTTTCTGTTTTCTTTTCTAATTTTCTGACATTTGTTTGATTTAATAAATATATTAAATCATTTAATTTTATTATGCCAATTTTTGTAGGGGCTAATGGTATTATTCCAGAGCTCTTTTATAATTGGCATAATTTTTGGACCATATTTCATATATATAGAAATATATCTCCAATGCAAATATTTATCGAATTAATCCAAATGGCCAAAATAAATGTCCATGAGCTCCTAAAAATATTGTTTTGATTTTTATCTCTGTCCAATATTTTCAGAGGGCAACATGAGCATTTTCTTGGACCCTTTTGGAGAAATTTTTATTTGGGTCATTTTCAAAAAAATGATTCTGAGGTTTCCACCAATCCTCATTTCAAATTTAAATGAAATTTAAATATGATGCACAAATAGCTAGCTAGTCTAAGTCATACCAGACTAGGGATGTGACAACTCGCCCCCACTTGACAGAATCTCGTCTCGAGATTCAGGGGTCGACGGAAAGAAAGCGGGGTACTCCAGTCGAAGACGATCTTCTCGCTCCCAAGTAGCTTCTCTCTCGGAATGATGAGACCACTAAACTTTGAGAAACTTGACGTTCTGACGTCGAGTGACACGCTCTGCTTGATCAATTTTTATTACGAGGAGAATAGGTTGAAAAGAATTGATGTTGGTAATGTGGTTCGTGATTTATATATTTGGGATAATTTGTAGTAGTTCTCACACAATTTTGTATATGATGTGGTCATAATTTTAAGCATATATCATAACAAATCCATGTACCTTATTTTGTAGGATGTTTGAGCCGGATAAATATCCCGACCTTGATGATTATTACGAGGAGAAGCATCGTGCTGTGCTTGTGGAAAGAGGGGAGGTAATTATGTATCTACATTGTCGATTCTCATATTGTGAGTATATTGTGAGTAGTTTAGAGAAGTATATAAATTATGCGTGTGATTTTTGTAGGTTCCTTCAGTACTTCGGTTGAGAGGCCACAACCCACGTGAGTCATTGAGGTATGACCATCGCTACGAGCCTTATTTTAGAAGAATGGATCTTCTCCAGTTTGTGCTCAACTTTAAAGGCACACCATCATGGCTGAACTCGACGACCATTACCGCCCTTACGGACCGTTGGAGGCCGGAGACGCACTCTTTTCACCTTGCTCTTGGTGAGATGACCGTCACTTTGGAGGATATTGTGATGATCTCCGGTCTTCCGATCGAGGGCAGGGCTCTTACCGGGAAGGTGAAGTCCGAGGGGTGGCGACAAAGGGTTGCAGGTTTGGTAG
>NC_041391.1:627795788-627832944 GCF_002162155.2 Triticum dicoccoides
TTCTCATACTCTTCGTCGGAGTCATCACCATCATCTTTCATTGGTGCACTACCTCCGAACTCATATTGGGGATGCTCATTGGCTTCAGCTTCAACTTTATGCTCAACAATAAGGGGCACACTACTAACCGGGCTCACATCATCTACTAAGGTTTGGTTCAAGTCAACATGAAAGAGAGGAGACTTCACCACCTTACTTGCAAATACTTCGAGTGACTTGACTGCCGAGGATGCAACAACCTCCTTATATGCAACCCAATGCAAATTGGACTTGATAGGCATTGTCTTCATTCGACACTTGTGTGCCGACCCAACATCATATCTTCCTACTAATTCAACTTGGTCACTTGCATCCACCCACTTTAATCTTATCCGTGTTTCTTCCACAACCTCTTCATAACTAGGAGTCTCAAGAAATATCAATACTTTCTCATACTTGTCAACAATATCCACATTCATGAATGCCTCTTTGTCAACATAATGAATATTCACAATCTTGTCCATCTAAAAAAGGGAAACATAAGTATAAGAAATGTACAATGCTAAATATACCACATTGCTAACAAAACCACTAACCCTAACCCTAAATCTTAACATTAGGCATAACCCTAACCCTAAATCTTAACATTAGTCATAAACCAAACAATAAGGTATGCTCAACAACATCACAATGCAACAACACTGGAACAACAATACTAAAAACATCACATTATAGATCCATGTTCAAAACTAGGGTTAGGAACAACAAGAACAAATCAATCCAAATGGGCAAATCCAACCAATAAAAATTTGTGAGATGAAGGAGGTTACCTCAGCGAACGAAAATGACACCGAATCCACGGACCAACCCAATCGATTTGCAAGGATTTGAGAGGGGCTAAGTGAGGGACACAAAGGGGGAAAAGGGGAAGAGCTCGGGATAGGCCAATGGGGAGAGAAGAGATTGAGTGGTGAGTGGTGGGTAAAAGCCCCACGGGCACCTAAAATATCTGCAACAGAAACGCCATTGGTGATGGCGTTTCTAGAAACGCTAGCCGGCTCGGCGTTTCAAACCAGCCACGTCAGCTAGCAACGCCAACTCGGCCTGGCAGTGGGCCAGGAAAGAAACGCTAGCTTGATCGGCGTTTCAACGTTTATCAGAAACGCCACGGGCCTTGGCGTTTCTAAAAGGGTTAAATCGTGAAATACTTTCACATCGGGTTCAGTTTGCGACTTAAATCTCTGACAAGGTCAGAACAGTGATTTCGGCCGAGGGTCGTGGCCTACCAAACGATCGATCATGACATCATGTACTGCCTGCCTGACAGCCTTGTGCGCATTCATGTGTTGCCCGCTTGCCGCTTGGCCATGGCAACTACGAAATTTAAGTCGGGGCAGAGTGATTTTACCTTTTACGTACGTGCATCCTCGCTCAACTCCATCAGGTTGGGCATGCACGCGAGACTGCGAGGTGAGGCCAACTCCACCGCGCGATCCTAAACGGACGTCCGCTTTGTCCGGATTCTGTCCGTTTGGGTAAGGGTTTGAGGTCGTGTCCGGGCGTGTCCTGGGATGCGGTGGCTGTGCGCCTAGCACGCGGCCGCATCCATTTGCCCCATCCTGCTCGCGTCTACTTAAAAAACTAAAAGCAACGTTTCAAATGCTTCATGCCAGCGGCCCCGGTTCATCACGCCGGCAACAGAGCCAGCGGCCTACACGTCCATCGCCGGCATCAGCCAGCGGCCGGCAACACAACCAACCTTCAAAATGAATAGTTCTCCTCGCCGGCAACACAACCAGCCTCCAAAATGAATGTTTTCTCGCCGGCACATTGCCAGCGGCCCGACGGGCGGGCGGCACCCATTGCCAGCCTCAAAAAAGAACGGCCACGCCGATCGGACGACCTAGTTCAGGCCTTCGGCGTCGAGCATCTTCTTCTGCCTGGCCTCGAACCAGGCCCTCGTCTTGTCGCTCTTCTTCGGCGTCGAGCACCCATGCCCGTGAACGGTGCCCGTGCCTGCTTTCTTAGCATCTCGACGGACGGCCGCCCGCCGCTGCTGGATCCGGGCGTGATGTTGAGGTCGATGACGGCCGCGGGGCGCGGTGTGGACGGCGCAAACAAGCCCACCTCCGGCGACCCCAAGAAACGGGTCTGGCCGTCGTGCCTTGGCGGAGGGAAGCCGGGCGACATGGACGTGGTGCGCGACGTCGGCGGCTGGCAGTGCGTAGGCCGGGCGACCGACGAGCCGGTGCTCGCCGGGCCGACGGCCGCTGCAGGGAACTCGGCAGGACGGCCCATGCCAAGCATGAGGATGGCGTGCGCTTTGGTGACGAGGTCCTCCTTCTCGTCGGCAGTGGCCTTGCGCCGCGCGGCCTCCAGCTCCTCGCGTTGGGCGGCTCTCTTGGCCGCGGCGACATTGACCTTGACGACCGCTCTCCGTTCCCTCCTCTTCGCCGATTCCGCGTCCAACTTGGCGATGTCCTCCGGCGTGCACTCCGACCGCGGCTTCCTTGGCGCCTTCTTCTTCATCTTTGCGGGCGGGTAGACGGCCAGGCCGCCGGAACTCGGCGGGGCGTCGGCCATGGACGGGGAAGAGAGGGGGGCGGCGGGAGGGACGTGGGAGGGTTTGGGGCAAATGGCGCCAAATGGGCGTGGTGGGGGGGGGGGTTGGTTTCTCCCACCGACAGGCGGGCCAGGGGCGGACAAGCGCGAGCGTCCCGTCCGTCCGCGCGCTGTCCGTTTTACCCCCAAACCGGCACAAGTTTGGGTCGGGGATGGGTCAAAAACAGACACAAAGCGGACAAAAGTCCGTTTGCGCCCACGCGCTGGACCGTCTCGTTTGTTCCTTTTACCTCAAATAGACGGGAGCGGACAGGATAGGGTCGTGCGGTGGAGTTGGCCTGAGCTGCGCGTATGATTGAACTCGACTGATCGACCAGTGAGTGAAGTTGTTCGTGCTCATTACAAAAACCATCAGTAAATGAAAAAAATTAACCACGTCGCCCCATTGCGAATCCATCGCTGCCAGGTCTGCTCTGCAGCAGGTAAACGCGCTCCAAATTACAAGTCCCACGTGTACGTGTGACGCCACAAGATTGTTGCTGCTGACAGCATGAGACGGCACTTTCTCAAAAAAGCCAAGGAGAGCGGGGCAGAGGAAGCGAACATAGAGCCGTTGAGATGAGCAATTAATCCGCACTAACCACACGCCATCAACGCCCATCCATAAAACCCACTAACCACACGGCGGGCCCAGCGCTCAGGCACCAACGGTCGCCGAGGGCGGGACCCACGCACCCGGTCCTTTTCCACCATCGACCCCCCGCCCGCGCCAGCATACCAGCCACTCCCGGCCTCAGCCAATCGCGGCAGCCCACGTAACCCCACGAACCAATTTCACCGCGTCGTGCTTCACCGCCGTCCTCGCATACCCGCCACTTCCCACACCGCCCGCGGGCCCCGCTTCCCCCGCGATAAATCCACTCCCCGCCCTTTCCCTCGCTCCCCACACTCTCCACCACTTCGCCACCCGCCGTGACAAGCTCTGCTTTCTCGCCGCAGCAGAGCATGGCTCTCCCCCGCGGCCTCCTCCTCGCCGCGGCATTGTGCCTGCTCCTCCTTGCTGCCGCAGGTAACAACCGCGCCGACGACGGCGAGGCCGGCTGGTGCTTTCGTCGACAATGCCGGCGTGGTTTCCTTTACTTACTGACGGTGAATGTGTTTGGTTGCAGACGCGGGCACCGTGGGCGTGAACTGGGGGCGGGTGGCGAACGACCTGCCCAGCCCGGCGGCGGTGGTGCAGCTGCTCAAGCAGCACGGCATCGCGCAGGTCAAGCTCTACGACACCGAGCCCGCCGTGCTGCGCGCGCTCGCCAACAGCGGCATCAAGGTGGTCGTCGCGCTGCCCAACGAGCAGCTCGCGGCCGCCGCCAGGCGCCCCTCGTACGCGCTCGCGTGGGTGCGCCGCAACGTCGCCGCCTACTACCCGGCCACGCAGATCCAGGGCATCGCCGTCGGCAACGAGGTGTTCGCCACGGCCGCCAATGTTACGGCGCAGCTCGTCCCGGCCATGATCAACGTGCACGCCGCGCTGGCCAGGCTCAACATGGACAAGGCCGTCAAGGTGTCGTCCCCCGTCGCGCTCTCGGCGCTCGCCAACTCGTACCCGCCCTCCGCCGGCGTGTTCAAGGAGGAGCTCGCGCAGTCGGTGATGAAGCCCATGCTGGACTTCCTGGCGCAGACCGGCTCCGACCTCATGGTCAACTGCTACCCGTTCTTCGCCTACGCGGACAATGCCGGCGTCATCTCGCTCGACTACGCGCTCTTCCGCCCCAACGCCGGCGAGCTCGACTCCGGGAGCGGCCTCAAGTACTACAGCCTCCTGGACGCGCAGCTGGACGCCGTGTTCACGGCCGTGGGCAAGCTGGGCAACTATAACGGCGTGCACGTGGTGGTGTCGGAGACGGGGTGGCCGTCCAAGGGCGACGCCAAGGAGGTTGGCGCTGGCGCGGCCAACGCCGCGGCGTACAACGGCAACCTCGTCCGGCGCGTGCTATCCAAGAACGCCGGCACCCCGCGCCGCCCCGACGCGGACATCGACGTGTACCTCTTCGCGCTCTTCAACGAGAACCAGAAGCCCGGGCCGACCTCGGAGCGCAACTACGGCGTCTTCTACCCGAACCAGCAGAAGGTGTACGACGTGGAGTTCGTCCTCGGCAGCGGCGGCTCCGTGGGAGCCGGCGGCAAGGGCAGCGGCGCCCTCGGGTGGCAGGACAACGGCAGCGGTAATGCGGCGCCGGCGACAGGCGGCGGGGTGGTGAGGGCGGCGGCGACGCCGGGGGAGGCGTGGTGCGTGGCGAACGCGATGGTGGGCGAGGCGCGGCTGCACGCGGCGCTGGACTACGCGTGCGGGCCGGGCGGCGCGGACTGCAAAGGTATCCAGCCCGGCGCGGCGTGCTTCGAGCCCAACACCATGGTCGCCCACGCGTCCTACGCCTTCAACGACTACTACCAGCGCAAGGGCCGCTCCATCGGCACCTGCGACTTCGCCGGCGCCGCCTACGTCGTCAACCAGGCGCCAAGTGAGTTCCCGTTCCCGCTCAATCTGCTCGTTTCTTGCCTGCAAAATCACTCGTAGTGCCGCTCGTGCGAATGTACCACGTCCATTACTTGCATTACAAAGCAGAATGTAGGTGCTAGGTACACGAATACTCCTAACCCGACCAAAATGTAGGCGCTAGGTAGTCTTGAATCTTAATCGGAGCGAAATGTTGGTGCTAGGTACACGATCACTCCTAGGTTCCATTCGGAACAAATTACTGATGGTGATAAGGGTTAGCAGCATTTTCAGAAAAAAAAGAATTCACTCCTAGGTTCCATTCGTAACAAATTACTGACGGTGAAAAGGGTTGTCATCATTTTCAGAAAAAAAAAGAATTCACTTTCTTTAGGAAGAAAAGTTGCTAGTAGACAATTTACTGGTAACGTACACCAGGGATGGCATCGGTGAAAGTTTGTGTGGGAACCACGGTACCTAAAGCGAGAAACATCCCCGTACCATAGACGGCAATTTACAGAGAGAATGGGGGGTAGGCAGGCAGGCACGGTTCAAATCAAATCAAGCGAAAGTTGCTTTGCGTTGTACGGGAATGATTCCCGTCCTTTTGTTTTTGCCCCACACAAGCACGTACATGCACACCACACAGCGCTAATCGCGACCCTTAACGCTGTGACTTGTGACCCAAATCTGCACTGCGATGTGCATGCACACCAGTACCCTTTCAAGCCCGCATTGGATTCTTGCTGCCGTTCGTCCGGCCGGCTGCGATCGGCTCATGAAGAGCGTGCAGTTGCTCGTCAGGGTCTCAGAGTTTATGACCGTGGCGAGACGGCTGTCGGTCAGCCCCAGCTCAAGCGTGGCTCTGGCTCTGGCTCGCGGCTCGACGTGATATGACGCGTCCTGTGCTCTTTACTCCCGCCGTCGGAATGCGTGCCATGTCTGGACGGACGGACGTCGGCGTGCGGCGCCAGGGCGACTGTGGTTGCCGCCGCTTCCGGGTTCCTCTGCCGTCTCTAGTTCGTGTACCGCGCGCATTGTTTACTCCTCTTTGGCTCCCGTACAAGAATTTGGTCTCCATGTTCACATCGGAGGATGCGCTAGCATCTGTACTGTAGTATATTCCATTGTTTTTAAGCCGTGGATCTTACTCGGTGCCCGTGTTTATTCCAATGTTTTGCAGAGATGGGCAAGTGCGAGCTCCCCTCCACGGTCTGAAACAACGCAAGGAAATGCGGCGTCCTCCACGCATCCCGGGATGCGAGGTTGATTTATAAATTAACGGAAGGAGATGAAAATATCTATGTACCGCACGCAGGTCGGCCAGAGTGCCATGGTGCGAGGGAAAGGAGGGGAGGAATGCTGCTGGACATCTTTGCTCCTTTTTCTTTGGTCTTTGCCCTCTGCTTGACTGCTGCAGCGTACGTAGAACATTGGTGGTACTGTAGCCGGCCGGCTGTGCGCCTTTCTGCAGCTTTGGCTCTTGGGGGATATCTTTGTTTAACTACTAGTCTCTCTGTAACTATGCTTTTACTGTAAGCTTGGATTACTACTTACTAGTAGTATAGATTAATTCTAAGTATAATAGCCTTTTGTGTCCCACTTGTTGTCTTGGGTCTTGAGTGCTCGATCGTTTTGGTTTGACTCGTGTCTTGATCATTGTTTGTCTCGAAAGTCTGTCTACCGGAAATGGTGCTTGGCTTGGAAGCCAGTTCGGTAATCGAGTGTCAACTCATGATGGTGGCAGGCAGGGCAGCTGCTCCCCACGATCAATGTCCGGAGTGCTGCTTGTTGCGTTGGTGGCCTGGTTTGGAATTTTTTTTTCCTTTTTGCCAAACCTGAAAAGAGCGAAATCTGGTGCCGAGGTTGTTAAAATTGCCCAACCGGACGGAGGAATTCCCTCCCAGTCCCAGGAAGCCGGATGTAGGGCACAGAGCAGCATTGCCTGTGCAAATTCTCCTTTGGATCTGGATCATGTTTGTAATCTCGAGTCTTGCGGCTAGGCTAAAAATTCGTGGATCTGAGCAGAAGCGCCTGCCACACTTTGTTTAATCACTGGTGCTTGATCTGATCTTTGGTGCGCTCGGCTAGCTCGCACTACTTGAGTAAGTTTCTCGTCAGGATCTGTGGGTTGGTTCGTTCCCCATCACGGTACACGTTCTAGACTGTACAACCACGGGTAGTGCTCCACCCTCCGTGGCACGTGGGGTGGTGGTGGTGGACTGGTGGGCGTCTTCGTGGGTGGGTGGTCATCTCCGGGCTGGGTCCGCCTGAGCTCCGCCGGAGACCGGCCGCCTCCTCCGCGTGTGCGCGCATGTGAGGGGAGCAAGCTGCCAACCGGAGTTGGACGGAGGGCTGGGCCTGGACCACTGCCGGAGTGGGGAAAGAAGAGGGAATATCATCGGTGGCTTCTCACCGATCGAGATGATCTTTGCGCGCGTCATCGCGGTGAAAATCCGTGCCAGGCTCCAGGACCATGCACGTTTTCTTCTCTTTTCCAGGACGCGTTACTTTCTTTTCTGCTTCAAGCTTTGACTCGAGGTCTTGTGCTCTCGTCTATGGCATGGCTCCTCCGAGCTGCTTGCTTTTCTGCCGGTTCCAGTAGCCAAGCACACAATGTACATTCGGTGCCAGTCTAAGCTAAATGAAAGAAGATAAATATGAACATATTAAAGAAAGGAGATCTGAATAGTTAACCAAACGACGGAAATAGCAAACGGAGCTAAATCTTGCAACTGCACACTCATGACGAAAGATCCTAACCTCGATTACCCATAATTGAGGCACCGGCATTCCTCTCTCTCCCCGCCATCGGCCGCCTGGATGGCAAGCAGCCGGGAGGCGAATCCACGGGCTTCCTGACAAAACATGAAGGGGAGAGTTTGCCCTAACCGCTGACCGGAGGGGGGCTTCGCATAGATATTTCCACGAACATCTATTTTTATAACACTACAAAAACACTTTTTTGGAGCATGCAATTATTACTATTATTTTTTTAAATTCAATTACTACTATTGTAATCATTGTGTTAAACATGAATGCATGTTTTGAGGTTTACGAACAATTTTCACATATAGAACACATTTACTTAAATTATAAACTGTTTTTAGGGAGAATATAAACAATTATATTATCCGCAAACATTTAAACTTGGTACATGTGAATGGTATTCCTTGCAACACATGTATGTTCCTTTTCATATACACAATTTTCAATTTATGCCGACATTGTTTTTTTTATGCATGCCATTTTTTTGCAACACATGAATATGTCTTTTCACATACAACATTATTTGAAAAAACATGAGGATTTTCAATAACTACACAAATATTCATTTTTTTATGCGAACACCCTTTTTTTGCAATACATGAACATTTCGTATAAGTTGATTATGCATGAATTTAGTGAAATAAATACTCCCTCCGTTCCTAAATATAAGTCTTTGGAGAGATTTGACTATGGACCACATACGGAGCTCTCCAAAGACTTATATTTAGGAACGAAGGGAGTATTTATTATGAGATTTTTATATAAACAAAAATATTTTTTTGAGTGTCTGTAGAATGGATCGTACTCTGGCCCATGTGTGGCCGGTGGTTAGTAAGCTGGGCTTACATATCTCTTTGCAACAATGGGCCCTCACTGTAATGGATCGTACCAAAAAGGCATAGACTACGGCCAAATCCTATACGGCGCCCGTTGCGCCCGATACAGGCATCGGCGCAAACGGGCGCACACCCCCGCAACACCCCCGCGCCGCCCTGGGCCGGCCCGTTTCGTTTTTTTATTCCTATTGAAACTAGAGCAAAAATTAACCTGCGCTAGCGAGGGATCGAACACTGGACCGCTTGATTGAAAGTGGAGCGCACTTACCACCAGGATAACAACAACCCTAAGCCAAAAAACTTCTTTCTTTCATTTTTAATCATATCTAGGTCATTCGCTGGTCAGCTTCTGGGCGTTTTTTTTCTTGTTCCTTGTTCATGTTTCTTTTCTCATTTCCTTTTCTTTTTTTCTTTTCCTTAAATGCGCCAACTTTTTATCAAATTCGTGAACTGTTTTCCAATTTTGATGAACTTCTTTGAAATTCCATGAACTTTTTTTCAATTTCGATGGAAATTCATTTTTTTCAAATTCGGTGAACTATTTTTTTCATTTTGGATGATTTTTTTTCAAAATTTGATGAACTTTTTTCATATTCCATGAACTTTTATTGAAATTCGATGAACTTTTTTCAAAATCAATGAAGTTTTCACAAGTTTGATGAACTTTTTTTCAAATTCGATGAACTTTTTTGAAATTCGATAAACTTTTTTCAAATTCAATGAACTTTTCCCAAAGTTGATGATTTTTTTTTCAAAAACGATGAACTTTTCCAAAGTCGATGAATGATTTTTCAAAATCGATGAACTTTTTCAAAATTTGTGAACTTTTTTGAAAATCAATGAAGTTTTTCCAATTTTTATGAACTTTTTTGAATTCGTCAATGTTTTTTGAATACATGAACTTTTTTTTCCTTCTAATTCGTGATGTTTTTTAAAGTCTGTGGACATTCAAAATTTGTTCAGATTTCTTTTCAAAAGAAATCCCATTTTTCTAAAGAGGGCGGCTAAAATTGTAGTTCTTAGACCTTCCGCGTTGCAAGATTTTTGTAAGGGCTGTATTGGTCTAGTGGTTAGCTGACCATGCGCAGGACGGCAGGAGCTTCATGGTGCGGGTTCGATTCCTCATGGGAGCATCACTTGCGTTCGTTTTTTCCTGACATGAATACATTTTTGCACTGCCCCTGCTGTTCATGGGCCGGCCCATTCGCGAGCTGCAGTGCGCGCCAGGTGCGCCAACCGACGCATAAGGCGCCGAAGAGGAAGTCTCTAGACTACGAGCCCTTGGTCGCAGTATAACAAGTCTGCAATGGATCTCGCTCATTGCGAGACCTAAGATGTCGGCTGCATGCTCCTCCTAGTGCAACGAAGCAATTTTGGGAAGTTTCTAGTATGCGATTAATGAATCTACCACTGATTTGCTGGTTTGTGCTTCAGTGGTTTGTTTTCTTTATTTTGTGTCTATTCTTTACAAATTTCATTGGTTTTTCTGTCTTTCTTTATTTTCGGGTTTATTTCTATTCATTTTTATTTCCTTTATTTTCTTTTTCTTTCAAATACATGTTGATTTGTTATACGCTGAACATTTTCTGATAGACACTTGATATTGTTTAAATACATGGCAAACATGGTTTAAAACAATAGTTTAACATTTTTTGAATATATGTTAGGCATTTTTTGAATAAACATTGAATATTATTCAAATACATGTTAAAACTTCCTTGAATGGAAGTTGAATTTTTTTCGAATACATGTGACACACTTTTCGTATACACATTGAACAATTAAAAAAACATGATGAACATTTTTGCAAATACATGTTGAACATTTTTTCAAATACATGCTGATCATTTTTTTCGAATACACATTGAAAGTTTTTCGTATACACATTAAGCATTTTTTATACACGTTGAACATTTGTCAAATCAGGACGAACATTTTTAAAAATGTCTACAACATAATGTTTTAAAAGAGTGAAAATTTTAAATGTCATGATTATGTCTGGAAAGTATTTTTAAGCCTTCACACACAAATTGTTTACACCACATCTACATTTTATAAACACATTAACTTTTGTGAATGACGATTTTTATGAAATTTACAAACATTTTTTAAAACAATGAGAATAAAAATTGGCATTCCCCGAACTATTTTCCAATACATGGTGAACATTTTTTTTATAAACTAAAGATTTTTTCATCATTTTCAGAATATAAACATAAGTAATAAAAAAATACGTCCTACCATTGAGGCGAACGGTTCCTACATCTCGCAGCAGGCTAGACGAAGACATTCCCAAACACGCAGGCTACGGACTCTATTCTACACTCACAACATAGAATCCTACTCCCGCCGTGCAAAATGTTGACCTTTCCCTCGCTTTGGGACATCACATTCACGTGATTCTTTTCCTTGTTGGCTTTTGCGTTTTTTATGAGTTTGCCTTTTGCGTTTTGTTTAGTTCTATTTTCCCATGGTATGTATATCGAACACCTTTTTTAAAAAAATAAGTCTATTAAGAAATAATGACTAATTTTAG
The DNA here is from genome assembly GCF_002162155.2 of Triticum dicoccoides. NCBI lineage: Eukaryota > Viridiplantae > Streptophyta > Magnoliopsida > Poales > Poaceae > Triticum > Triticum dicoccoides. Next base: position 627,806,965 of record NC_041391.1, read on the forward strand.
ATTCATGATTTCTTAACATACATGAACATGTTTCAAAAATCACAAGCAGTTGTTATATTTTTTTGAGCATTTTTTAACCAACAAACATTATTTTAAAAATTCATGAGCTTTTTGATTTCACGGACATTATCCAAATCTGTCAAAAGAAAAACATTTTTGGCTTTTTTTTCACCTAGGTGTTGCATGTTTTTCTCTGGTTATTATTTCCTCAAAACGGACACTCTGATTTTTCCGTACGAGAGCGAGCTGCAACACTAGTTGGGCTGGCCCATGGCAGTATCTTGTGCGTTATAGCGAGAAGTTGTAGATATAAGCCTTAGTTCTCGCGAGCTACTATCTGGAGACAATTTCCGGGGCCTAGATAAAAAACCCGGACCGGACCGACGGTCGAACCAGGAAAAATCGAAACCAGCGGCCATAGCGGTTTTTTAAGCTAATAAGACCGTTCTGCAATCAGACCGGAGAAAACCGGTCGAAGCGTCCGGTTTCTGAAAAATGGATAAAAAAACCAGGCCATTGAACCGGGAAAAAACAGGAAAATGTTTAATTAGAAATTTGGAGAAGTGGGATTCGATCCCAGGTCATGTGAGGAGTACGCAGGGTCTTTCCACGGCCCAATAACCACCTTAGTTGTGCTACTTTGTTGTCCAATAACATGAAAATAATTTTATTTGACCATTGTTTCACACTATATTAGCACATATATTACTCACCATATATTATTTTATTACCTAAAAAACTGACCATCAAACCGGGGAACCGACGGTCCGACCGATAAAAACCTGAACCGATAACTTTTCCTGTTCGGTTTATTAAACTATATTCCGAGGGGTGCTCCCAGTCTGCACGTTCGGTGCCGCGGGAGGCCAGGAGCCAACCGGCGCCCATGCAGTGCCTAATGGGCTGGCCGACGACGCACAACGTAGAAAAATTGTCTCGCGGAAAAAACATGCAAAATAGTGTGTGACGAGGACTCAAACTCGCGCTGAGCTGCTACAACGGACATAGTGTTTAGATAACCACTACAGCTGCTGAGCACAATTGATTGAAATCAACGCGAAACATTTCAGCACCTTTGTATCCGCGCTATTTATTAGATTTTTGAATTATTTGAAAACAATCTGGGACAGTTAATTTTTTTAATGAAAAAGAGTTCATCAAATTTTGAAAAAAGCTTACGAATTTGGAAAACCTTTCATTTATTTTTTTAAAAGTTCATCAAATTGGGAAAAAAAATCATCAATTTCTTTAAAAAGTTTATCAAAATTGAAAAAGGTTCATGTTTTTTTACAAATCACAAATTTGAAAAAAGTTCATCGAATTTGGGGAAAAAGTCATCGAATTGAATAAAAAACATCAATTTTAAAAAATTTCAAGATTTTGAAAAAATAATCATCAAACCACGAAGAAGAAGAAGAAAACAAAAAAAAATCAAAAAATGTAAAACGAAAAACAAAAAAAGGAAAAAAGGAAAAAAGGAAAGAAGAAAGAAGAAAAGACAGAAGAAGATGTTATTTATGAGATCGGTCATGGTGGCGTGGTGGTTACTGATGCTTGAGGTGGCTGGTTTGATACTCCGCAGGCGTGCATTTTTTGCATTTCAAAAAAAAAAAAGAAAAAGAAAAAAGGGGCGAGATGGGTCAGCCCAGCATGGAGGTGGTGTCAGCGCCCGTTTGCAAAGTGTATACTAACCGGCCTTTTAGCGCCAAATAGGAATACCCCCTTCAGTCCTTTCCAAACGTTCACGACGAACAACCTGGTCACCACCCGGACAAGAGAGAAGGAAAAAAAGCCATCCAATCAGATACATCATTTTGTACTCATACGACTGGACTGTCCGCAAACCACCATATTCAAGGCATATATAGAGAGGTTATGGGGATGTCCCGCGATCCTTCACGTAGGATGTGGTCCACCCTGAACCATATTTTCTCTTTCTTCTCTCTTCATCTCTACCAATCACATTGCATTTGATCAAACAATTTAGAAACAAAGTAGGGGACATGGTTACATGCATGCACAATCTGAAAGTTCAAAATAACCCATAAAAAAAGGAAGCTCAAAATTGACACGCCCGACCACTGCCCGGGCGCCCGTGGGCATTTGAGGTGTCAGATTTGGCTATTGTGGTTGTAGATGTTCTTAGGGGTCACTTTTGGTGCCCTGGGACATCAAGTGGTGCGTCTAACCAACGCCGCCTTACGCGTGCTGGTTGCTCGCTTTGAATTTTGTTTTTCTAATTTTTTGTATGCGTTTTCGGGTTTTAGATTTTTTCTGGGGGGTGGGGGAAGGGTTTGACTTTTGAGTTTTAGCCCGATTTCCCCTTGGTTTTGGAGATATTTTTCATGGATTTTTTTTGCACGTAAAAAGTTGTGCTTCCAGGAGAAGTACAAATTTGCTTCCGCGAGATATACTTCTCGAAAAGAGAAATAATCTATGCTTCCAAGAAAAGCACAGTGCACACATTTTCTTCTAGCAAAGGCACATATTTGCTTCCGCGAATTGTGCTTCTCAGAAAGGAAAAAAACCGTGTTTCCATGATAAGCACAAATTTGGTTCTTGTGGAGGTATAAATTAGCTTCCGCGAGAAGCACAACTGTGCTTTTCAAAAAGGGGAAATGGTGAAAAAATAACTTGCTTCCGACTCCATCAAAACGCATTAACATGAAATTTAGTTTTAGTTTTGAAGATGTTGACGCGAAATCCAACAGTGAAAATGGTTTAAGATTTGGGTAAAGGAATGTATGAAAAAAAACCTCTCAGATTGCGACAAATGATGCAAATGTAGCGCATCACTTGTCAGCACATGAGAAGATAGAAATGACCTTTGCAACGAATAACCAGCAACTAGTCATTTCACTCATTGCAATTGGGTGGGCACCATGGCGGTGGTGGTGGTTATGCTCCTTGGTCGTGTGGGCGACGAGGATGTCGTGGCGTGTGGCTCAGGCTCGCTTTGGTGTTGTTATCGAGAGCGTCGCCCGGATCCAGATCTGGAGGCTGATGCACATCGCGATTGTCCTGGGTGCCTCGTGGTGGTATGGGAGAGTTGCCGAGCGAAAGCTTTACACTTTGGCGTCTACAGTGGCGACGGCCGCGGGTGCCACTTTCCTCTTGAGGACGTCGTTGTGATTCTCCTCTTCGTGCCAGGGTTCTAGGTGAAGACCTTAGTCCGGATCAGACTCGATAGCAGCAACGCCTAGCGCCATTTTCTCTCCTGAGGGCATTGTCGTGGAGCTTAGCTATTTTAGGGTGTGTCATGGCGTTGTAGTCTAGTCTGCGTGTATTATCTCTTGGCAATGTAGTTGTATGCGTGGATCTGCTGTGTAAGAGGGCATCCTGTCTACCATGCATCGTTTGACCGTGTATCTTGGTTTGTGCTTTATCTATAAAGCCAGGCGAAAACCTATTTCAAGTCTCTTTCTGCAACTTACTGTGGAGCACACGCACATAGTGCTAGCGATAGGACTGGCTTATCTTCGTCATTTCGTCTCTGTTTTGTAGCAAGGCAACAGTTTTCTTTGTCACCTTTACATGTTTTTCACTCGTTTTATGATTGGAGCTTTTGTTTTTTAGTTAACTACTGTTTTTCATATATATGTTTCGTTTTTAATTCATGAATATTTTTGTTTTCAAATTCATGACGTTTAAGAAAAACATGAACATTCATATAAATCCTAACTGTTTTTACATTCATTCTCAAGCGGGTGTATTATTCTTCATCTCCTGAAAGCACAAGTGCTCCCTGGGTGATTTTGGTAATTAATGTCAACATATCTCTTGTTGGACTAATATTTCTACCTGGTATATTTCAAATAAGTTCAACATTGGAGTGACATGGACAAGAGGATGTGGAACCCCTTCAAGATGCTAAGGACAAACATTGGCAAAAGTTCAAGACTCTGCATTTTCATTTTAGTAATCCAAGATCACATTGAGTCCATAGGAAAGCCAATACTATTAAAAGGGGATGAGGTGTTGCTTAATGGCTTGCTTGCTCAAAGTGCTTAGTGATATGCTCCAAAGCCCTTAGTTACTTTCTCATATCCACATATGTCCTAAACCCAAAAGTCAAACTCGGCCCCACCGATTTGATCTATCCGGCGCCACAGAGTTCATTTGACATAGCCACTGCCACAAACCCTAATCAGTTCGGTCTCACCTATGGGATCTCAGTCTCATCAAGATGGGCTTGCAAATTCTCTGTTGCCTATTGCAACAATTTCGGTCCCACCGAGTTTGTGCAATCGGTCTCATCGAGTTTGTGCAATCGGTCTCATCGAGTTTGCTTGACCAATTCTCTGTTTGCTTATTACTAAAATCGGTCTCACCTAGTTTGTGTAATCGGTCAATCCGAGTTGAGGTTTTACACTAACCCTTGCACATCAGTCCCACCGAAAACTCTAACATTCACATTTTGACCTGAATTGGTCTGACCGAGTTTCACCATTCGGTCTCACCGAGTTTGCGAATCTGTGTGTAACGGCTAGATTTTTGTGTGGAGGCTATATATACCCCTCCACCCATTCTTCATTCGAAAAAAGAGCCATCAGAACATGCCTACACTTTCACTACTCATTTTCTAAGAGAGAACCACCTACTCATGTGTTGAGACCAAGACATTCCATTCCAACCACGAGAATCTTGATCTCTAGCCTTCCCCAAGTTGCTTTCCACTCAAATCATCTTTCCACCATAGCCAAATCTATGAGAGAGAGTTGAGTGTTGGGGAGACTATCATTTGAAGCACAAGAGCAAGGAGTTCATCATCAACACACCATCTATTAACTTTTGGAGAGTGGTGTCTCCTAGATTGGTTAGGTGTTACTTGGGAGCCTCCATCAAGATTGTGGAGTTGAACCAAGGAGTTTGTAAGGGCAAGGAGATCGCCTACTTCGTGAAGATCTACCCAACTGAGGCAAGTCCTTGGCGATGGCCATGGTGGGATAGACAAGGTTGCTTCTTCGTGGACCCTTCGTGGGTGGAGCCCTCCGTGTTCTTGTGCCACCGTTACCCTCCGTGGGTTGAAGTCTCCACCAACGTGGATGTACGATAGCACCACCTATCGGAACCACACCAAAAATCTCAGTGTCTCCAATTGCGTTTGCACACTCCAATCCTGTCGTGGAATCATCATGTCAGATGTCCTAGCATAAGGACTTAGGTGTGGAATCATCACAACATAGTTAGCTTGAAGGGGTTAAACGGTACAATGGACACGAAGAGTTTATACTGGTTCGGCCCCTCGCGGTGGAGGTAACAGCCTAATCCAGTGTAGGGTGGTTATTGCTTGGGCTTCGATTACCAGGGAGCAAATACGCTTGACCTAGTTCTCGATCTCTTTCTTTCCTGCCCTAAACCGCCGCCGGGTCGTCCCTTTATACGCAGGTTGACGCTCGATGGCTTACAGAGTCCCGACCGACTCATAGACAATGTGTCTGGCTCGGTGACTAACTAAGAGTGCCTTACAATACAAGTTTATTCTCATGGCGGTTCATCCTCCTGGGCCCTAAGTCGCCTCTGGGTCTTAGGCCGCTAGCGGGCTTGTATGACCCGCCACCTTCATGTGTTATCGCTAGTGATATGACCTGGCCCCTCCTGGGCGGTTCATACCCAGTAGTTATATCCCCAACATTAGGCCCCAGGTTGATTTGAACTTGTTCATATCAATCTTCAACACCTGACTTGTAAATCTGCACCACCTGCTATAACCCGTCGTGACACCAACTCTTGAAATCCTCTTAAACTGCCATGACGTCATTTCGCCTTAACTCCGCATGAGTCCCAAAGCATCTTAACTGATCCTTGTCTTAATAAACATTCCGAAAATCAAGGCGTTCCTATAGCCATGCGATGATTTCGGCCTTCTCGATTCCCATGCACGGCTTGTACTCGCCCCCCTTATAAATAGGGACGGGGGTCTCTCTCATTTCCCCCTGCTTCCTTCTTCATCCTCCTCTTCCTCTCAGCCGCACGAGTGCTCGTACTCTGCCGTTGCAACCTCCAGCCGCTACACCAACTCAGGCCGCCGAATCGACCTGACAAGACTAGAGAACTCCAGTGCACCACCACCGATCCTCATCACCTGTAAGCGCACCTCTCTCTTTCATCTCAGTTATGCTTTTAGGGTTTGTGATGTTCATCGGTGTTCTGGCTGTTCTTCCTTATCTTCTTCAGCTCCTACAACTTTCAATCTGGATAGGCCGTAGATCTTGTGCATAAGTAGTTTTGTCACCATTTTTGCCATTAAAGTAGCATCTCTTTGCAATGAACCAAATCAACGTATCCAAGTTTTTTTTCACTATCGACACCTTAGGTTTTACTTTTGCTTTTTTCTGAAATGTTACAGATCCGAAATTATAGCGCTAGCTTGCTAAATCTGTTTATCTGCCCCTTAGCAAAAAATTTCAATTGATAGATTTAAATCACCTCAACTGCCATGGCGGCTTATGACATAAACCGTGACCCGCCATATTACATTAGGCCCCACTTAAGCCGCCATCATCCACTTAAATCCATAACCCGACCATCTTCTGGTTTAACCAAGCTAGCTTGCTCTGAACTGAATCTCTATAGTTTTATCCTTGTATAGTAGTTGAAACGACAACTTGTAACTCGCCACACATCTGCCGGTTTAATGACATCCTGAATTGCTTTATTGCAGGTCGTGCACCCAATCATGACCAAGACAGTCACCTCGTGCGACTAGGTTCCATCCATTGTTACTGAGGCAATGCTTGAAGACTATGTAAAGATTGGTTTCTTAGTGGCCAAAGACGTCATTCATTGGCGTGCTCCTAATCCGGGTGAAGCCAAACCTCAGCCGCAAGCCGGTGAAGTTATTGTTTTCACTGATCACATGAACCGGGGGTTTTCACCGCCTGGGTCAAAATTCTTCCGCGATGTTCTGCATTTTATGCAACTTCAACCTCAAGATATCAGGCCCAACTCCATTTCCAACATTTGCAACTTCCAAGTCTTTTGTGAAGCATACCTTCAAGAAGAACCTAGTGTTGAGTATTTCTATTTGAACCGCCATAATGAATTTACTGACGGCCCTCTTGATGACCCGCAAGTATACGGGATAGTTGTAGCCTCTTTCGATAAGTAAGAGTGTCGAACCCAACGAGGAGCTAAAGGTAGAACAAATACTCTCTCAAGTCCTATCGGCCACTGATACGACTCTACGCACGCTTGACGTTCGCTTTACCTAGAACAAGTATGAAACTAGAAGTACTTTGTAGGTGTTGTTGGATAGGTTTGCAAGATAATAAAGAGCACGTAAATATAAACTAGGTGCTGTTTAGATAAAGAAGCAATAAAGTAAATATAGCGAGTGTGGAAAAGTGGTGATAGGAGTTGTCGAATTGTCCCTAAGCAATTGACTATGTTACTAGACCGGTAATCACTATTGCAATTCTATTAGAGGGAGAGGCATAAGCTAACATACTTTCTCTACTTGGATCATATGCACTTATGATTGGAACTCTAACAAGCATCCGTAACTACTAAAGATTCATTAAGGTAAAACCCAACCATAGCATTAAAGTATCAAGTCCCCTTTATCCCTTATGCAAACAACCTACTTACTCGGGTCTGTGCTTCTGTCACTCACACCACCCAACATAAGCAAATCATAAACATATTGCAAACCCTACAGCGGGGATCCCTCACGCTTGCGCGACACGGAGAGCACCATAGGACAACACCAATAATAAAACATGCAACTCAAACCAATCATAGCAATTCATCAATCACCGATAGGACAACGAAAATCTACTCAGACATCATAGGATGGCAACACATCATTGGATAATAATATGATGCATAAAGCACCATGTTCAAGTAGAGGGTACAACGGGTTGCGGGAGAGTGGACCGTTGTAGATAGAAGGCGGAAGGTGATGGAGATGTTGGTGAAGATGGCGGAGGTGTTGGTGAAGATCACGGTGATGATGGTGGCCCCCGGCGGCATTCCGGCGCCACCAGAAGCAAGGGGGAGAGAGGCCCCCTTCTTCTTCTTCTTCCTTGACCTCCTCCCTAGATGGGAGAAGGGTTTCCCCTCTGGTACTTGGCTCCCATGGCTTGGGAGGGGCGAGAGCCCCTCCGAGATTGGATCTATCTCTCTGTTTCTGCGTTCGCAGATTCTGCCCCTTCACCGTTTCTTTTATATCCGGAGATCCGTAACTCCGATTGGGGTGAATCTTTCGCCCAAATTTTTCTTAGAAAATTAGCTTTCTTGCGGCAAAAGAAGAGCGTCAACCGCCTTACGGGTGGCCCATGAGAGTGCCAGGCGCGCCCAGGGGGATGGTGCGCCCCCTATCTCCTGGCCACCTCGGGCACCGTTTCGCGTTGATTCTTCCTCCGGAAAATCCCAAATATTCCAAAATAATTCTCCGTCTATTTTTATCCCGTTTGGATTCTGTTTGATATTGGGTTTCTGCAAAACATAAAACATGCAACAAACAGGAACATGCACTGGGCACTGGATCAATATGTTAGTCCCAAAAATAGTACAAAAAGTTGCCAAAAGTATATGAAAGTTGAATAATATTGGCATGGAACAATAAAAAATTATAGATACGATGGAGACGTATCAGCATCCCCAAGCTTAATTCCTGCTCGTCCTCGAGTAGGTAAATGATAAAAAAGATAATTTTTGATGTGGAATGCTACCTAGCAAAATGTTGATCATATGTCTAATCATGGCATGAATATTAAGACATGAGTGATTCAAAGCAATAGTCTATCATTTGACATAAAAAACAATAATACTTTGAGCGTACTAATAAAGCAATCATGTCTTTTCAAAACAACAAGGCCAAAGCAAGCTTATCCCTACAAAATCATATAGTTTGACCATGCTTCATTTTCCTCACACAAAATGCCCCCATCATGCACAACCCCGATGACATGCCGAGCAATTGGTTCATACTTTTTAATGCGCTTCAGCTTTTTCAACCCTCACGCAATACATGAGCGCAAGCCATGGATATAGCGCTATAGGTGGAATATAATATGATGGTGGAGGTTTATATGGAGAAGACAAAAAAGGAGAAAGTCTCACATCGACGCGGCTAATCAGCAGGCTATGAATATGCCCATCAATTGATGTCAATGCGAGGAGTAGGGATTGCCATGCAACAGATGCACTAGAGCTATAAGTGTATGAAAGCTCAAACTGAAAACTAAGTGGGTGTGTGATACGTCTCCAACGTATCTATAATTTATGAAGCATTCATGCTATTTTATTATCTGTTTTGAATGATTATGGGCTTTATTATACACTTTTATATTACTTTTGGGACTAACCTATTAACCGGAGGCCCATCCCATATTGCTGTTTTATTGCCTGTTTCAGTATTCGAAGAAAAGGAATATCAAACGGAGTCCAAACGGAATGAAACCTTCGGCAACGTGATTTTTTGGAAGATTATCATCCTGGAGACTTGGAGTTCACGTCAGAAGATACTCGAGGAGCCCAGGAGATAGGGGGGCGCCCCCCCTAATGGGCGCACCCCCCTGTCTCGTGGACCCCTCGAGCACCCCCCGACTGACTTCTTTCGCCTATATAAGCCTAAGTACCCTAAAACCATCGAATATCAAGATAGATCGGGAGTTCCGCCGCCGCAAGCCTTTGTAGCCACCAAAAACCTCTCGGGAGCCCTTCCCGGCACCCTGCCGGAGGGGGGATCCTTCACCGGTGGCCATCTTCATCATCCCGGCACTCTCCATGACGAGGAGGGAGTAGTTCACCCTCGAGGCTGAGGGTATGTACCAGTAGCTATGTGTTTGATCTCTCTCTCTCTCTCTCTCTCTCGTGTTCCCTCTATGGCACTATCTTGATGTATCCCGAGCTTTGCTGTTGTAGTTGGATCTTATGATGTTTCTCCCCCTCTACTCTCTTGTGATGAATTGAGTTTCCCTCTTGAAGTTATCTTATCGGATTGAGTCTTTTACGAGAACACTTGATGTATGTCTTGCCGTGCTTATCTGTGGTGACAATGGAATATCATGTGCCACTTGATGTATGTTTTGGTGACCAACTTGCGGGTTCCGCCCATGAACCTATGCATAGGGATTGGCACACGTTCTTGACTCTCCGGTAGAAACTTTGGGGCAATCTTTGAAGTACTTTGTGTTGGTTGGATGAATCTGAGATTGTGTGATGCATATCGTATAATCATGCCCACAGATACTTGAGGTGACAATGGAGTATCTAGGTGACATTAGGATTTTGTTTGATTTGTGTCTTAAGGTGTTATTCTAGTACGAACTCCTGAATAGATTGATTCGAAAGAATAACGTTGAGGTGGTTTCGTACCCTACCATAATCTCTACGTTTGTTCTCCGCTATTAGTGGCTTTAGAGTGACTCTTTGTTGCATGTTGAGGGATTGTTATATGATCTATCTATGTTATTATTGTTGAGAGAACTTGCACTAGTGAAAGTATGAACCCTAGGCCTTGTTTCCTATCATTGCAATACCGTTTACGCTCACTTTTACCACTTTTTACGTTGCTGTTTTTATTATTTCAGATTACAAAAACCTTTTTCTACCATCCATATTGCACTTGTATCACCATCTCTTCGCCGAACTAGTGCACCTATACTATTTACCATTGTATTGGGTGTGTTGGGGACACAAGAGACTCTTTGTTATTTGGTTGCAGGGTTGCTTGAGAGAGACCATCTTCATCCTACGCCTTCCACGGATTGATAAACCTTAGGTCATCCACTTGAGGGAAATTTGCTACTGTCCTACAAACCTGTGCACTTGCAGGCCCAACAACGTCTACAAGAAGAAGGTTGTGTAGTAGACATCAAGCTCTTTTCTGGCGCCGTTGCCGGGGAGGTGAGTGCTTGAAGGTATATCTTTAGATCTTGCAATCGAATCTTTTTGGTTCTTGTTTTATCACTAGTTTAGTTTATAAAGGAAAACCACAAAAAATGGAGTTAAGTTTGTCTCGTACGCTTCATCTTTTTAATATCTTTCGTGAGTATGATGGAAAGGAAAATTGTGCTCAAGTGCTAGAAGAAGAATGCCTTAAAATGCTTGGTACTAAATCTTTGAATGATGAGCATGATTGCAATGTTGTTAGTATGAACTCTTTGAATATCCATAGTACTAATGATGATTGCACTAGTTATTATGAAAATATCTCTTATAAGCATGTCAACTTTTGGGGAGTGCATGTTTGCATGAACACATAGAATGGAGGAGATATATATTGCAAGAGGCATAAGCATTTAGAAACTAAATTGTTGCAAGAAAAGTTAAATGGGAGTGCTGAAAATTTGTATTTTCTTTGCCGTACTTGTGAACTTTGCAATGAACGTGGTCATTTACATCTCCTATGCAATTTATTTCATGATCAAATCGTGTCCAAAAATTGTGACAATTTGATTTCCCTTGCACATTATAATGAACTTAGTTTGATTTTGGGTTATGAAGAATTGAAACGTTTAACTAAGGATCTTCCAGATTTTTCCCTTAAGAAATTCCTTGATATTGATCTAGAGAAGATTTATTTGTATTGTACGGTGAAATGCATTGAAAATCCTTATATTGCCAATTACCTAAAGAAAAGAAAACAAATAGAAGATGAAGAGAATACTAATGAAAGGGAACAGACTTCCCATTATCCTCCTATTATTTCTTATGATGAATCAGGTAACGAGGAGGAGCTTTCTATTCAACCAATCTCATTAATAAGGAGCTCAAAGAGGAAGGTTGAACCCACACATAATGTGTAGAAGAAAAAGAAAACAAGGAGCAACAAAGGTAGAAAGGTATCCCTCCCAAAGGATGTTGCTCCTACTACTCACTGTGATGATGATAATTGCTTTACTATTGGTGCTATCCATATTTTTAACAATGAGAGTGATTATGCTTATGATATGAAAGGACCCAAGCTTGGGGAAGCTATGTTTGATGAGAATGACATATTTGAGAATATATTTGCTGAAATTAATGTTTGTCCCAAGCTTGGGGATGCTACGTTTAGTGAAGATGATATTTTTAGCATCCCAAGTTTTGATATGCAAAGTTGTTATGATGATAGCATGCCTCCCACCTATGATGATTATATTGATGAAAGTGGGTTCGGAAGAGTGTCAACTTTAGGAAGTAGTGATCCCACTATTTTGTAGGATGTTGAATTTTATTGTGATGAATATGAAAGTGGATTTGGAAGAGTGTCAACTTTATTTAGTGATTACACTATCTTGGGAGAGGTTTCGATCGATTATGATGAGAACGAAGTTGCTACTTATGATGATTATTGTGATGAAACTTATGCTATAAAAAGTAGTGATGATTATATTTAAAAAACTTGTCATGATTATGCTTACCCTCTTTCTGAACATTACTCTTTTAATGTGGAAACAATTTTTAGTGTTCAAGTCTCTTATGATACTCTCACTATTCCGAATGAGAAGAATTTTGCTTATGTGGAGAGTAGTTAACTTTATATGCTAGTAGATCATGAAAAGAATGATTTAGGTGCTGGTTATATTGTTGAATTCATTCATGATGCTACTGAAAATTATTATGAGGGAGGAACATATGCTTGTAGGAATTGCAATAATATCAAGTTTCCTCTCTATGTGCTTAAAATTTTGAAGTTATGCTTGTTTTACCTTCCTATGCTAGTTGATTATTGTTCCCATAAGTTGTCTGCTCACAAAATCCCTATGCATAGGAAGTGGGTTATACTCAAATGTGCTAGTCATATGCTTCATGATGCTCCCGTTATGTTTCAATTCTTATCTTTTATGTGAGCATCATTGCCATCATCATGCCTAGCTAAAAAGGCATTAAAGAAAAGCGCTTGTTGGGAGACAACCCAATATTTACCCTTACTGTTTTTGTGTGTCCACATGATTATGCTACTGTAGTAATTATGTTTTATAGCTTTTGTTTCAATAAAGTGCCAAGTAGAACCTTTGGGAAGACTTGGGTGAAGTTTATGTGATCTTGCTGTAAAAAACAGAAACTTTTGCACTCACGAGATTAGCTGCCAGTTTTTTACTGGAGAGTGATTTTAGGTTGATTATTTTTGCAGATGATTAGTAGACAAATTAGTCAGGTCCATCAATTTATTTCATAATTTTTGGGGTTCCATAGGTATACGTTTGATACAGATTACTACAGACTGTTCTATTTTTGACAGATTCTGTTTTCTATGTGTTGTTTGCTTATTTTGATGCATCTATGGCTAGTATTAAGTGGTATGAACCATAGATAAGTTGGAATACAGTAGGTTTAACACCAATATGAATTTAGAATGAGTTCATTACAGTACCTAAGTGGTGATTTATTTTCTTATACTAACGGAGCTTACGAGTTTTGTTTTGAGTTTTGTGTGGTTGAAGTTTTCAAGTTTTGGGTAAAGATTTGATGGACTATGGAATAAGGAGTGGCAAGAGACTAAGCTTAGGGATGCCCAAGGCACCCCAAGGTAATATTCAAGGACAACCAAGCAACTAAGCTTGGGGATGCCCCGGATGGCATCCCCTCTTTCGTCTTTGTTCACCGGTAACTTTACTTGGAGCTATATTTTTATTTGCCACATGATATGTGTTTTGCTTGGAGCATAATTTTATTTTGTTAATATTTGCTTGATGTTATTTAGAGTAATTTTTTGCATCTTTAGTTTCAATAAAAAAGTCAAGGATAGCCTTTACCATGCTTATTTTGCTAGTATACATGTTGCTGTCTCAAAACAAAAAGTTTACCGCTGTTGCAAAAATTCCCTAGAAAAGTCAGAGCATGATCTAATATTGAATCTTTTTGCATATTAATATCTGATAAATTTATTACAGTGGGAATTTTCTCTCATATTTGTTGGAGTTAGGGAAGTATTAATACTCTTGCATTCTTTGCAGACTGTACTGTTTTGGCAGATTGCTGTTATGTTTGCGTTGTTTGCATATGTTTGCTTGTTTAATGATTCTATTTGAGGATAGGAGTATTAAATATGCAGAGGAATTTAGTATTAAATGTTGAATAATAATTTTAGTGATTTGTTACAGTAGAAAATGATAAGGTTTTGCATTGGTTTATACTAACCTATCTCACGAGTTCTTGTTGAGTTTGTTGTAAATGAAGCTTTTGATAAAAAGAGAAACCATGATATGAGAGGAATTAAGGAGACATAAAAGCTCAAGTTTGGGGATTCCCAAGGCACCCCAAGATAATATTTCAAGAATTCTCAAGCATCTAAGCTTGGGGATGCCCCGGTAGGCATCCCACCTTTCTTCTTCAACAATTGTCGGTTAGTATCGGTTGAGCCTAAGTTTTTGCTTCTTCACATGAGTTGTGCTATCCTTGAAATGTCATTTTGTTTTGCTTTGCTTGCTGTTTGAATACAATACCAAGATCTTAAATTTTTAAATGAGAGAGAGTCTTCACATAGTTACATAATTATTTAGCTACTCATTGATCTTCACTTATATCCTGTTGGAGTAGTTTGTTATTTACTCGTGTGCTTCACTTATATCCTATGAGTAAATGGTTGAATGAGTTGAATGTCATAAATCTGAAATTATATATGTTTCATTTGCTTATCCCATGGGGAGTAATGACTTCACATATAAGAAGTAGAGGTTGTAAATTTATTGACGGTTAGCAAGCATTGTATTAGTCATTTGAACAATTCATGAAAGAATATTGAAGGAAGAGAGATGTCACATATAAATATATTATCATAGACATCTTTTATAATTGTGAGCACTCATTATGTATGACATGCTAAAGAGTTGATGTTGGACAAGGAAGACAACGTAATGGGTTATGTTTTCTCGCATCTCGGTTAAAGTATATTGTCATGGATCATTCAAACATGTTGACTTGCCTTTCCCCCTCATGCTAGCCAAAATTCCTAGCACCAAGTAGAGATACTACTTGTGCTTCCAATTATCCTTAAACCCAGTTTTTTCCATGAGAGTCCACCATACCTACCTATGGATTGAGTAAGATCCTTCAAGTAAGTTGTCATCGGTGCAAGCAATAAAAATTGCTCTCTAAATATGCATGACTTATTAGTGTGGAGAAAATAAGCTTTGTACAAACTTGTTATGGAAGCAATAAAAGCGACGGACTGCATAATAAAGGTCCATATACAAGGGGCAATATAAAGTGACGTTCTTTCGCATTAAGATTTTGTGTATCCAACCCTAAAAGCGCATGGCAACCTCTGCTTCCCTCTGCGAAGGGCCTATCTTTTACTTTATGTCTTTTACTTTTTGCAAGAGTCAAGGTGATCTTCACCTTTCCCTTTTTCATTTTATCCTTGGGCAAGCACTTTGTGTTAGGGTGATCCTGATATATATATCCAATTGGATGTACGTTAGCATGAACTATTATTGTTGACATCAGCCAAAGGTGAATACGTTTGGAGGCAACACTATAAGCCCCTATCTTTCTCAGTGTCCGATTGAAACTTCATAACCATTAGTATTGCGTGAGTGTTAGCAATTGTAGAAGACTATACGATAGTTGAGTATGTGGAGTTTGCTATTCCTGAAAATAAGATGAATTGCAATTGTTTTGATGACTAAGAATGAAGTTTGGTAGTTTTCAAGAATGTTTATGGTCTATGCTTTGACATGTGAATTGCTTGTTACTTGATTATGAATTTTTTTATGAGATGAACTACTGTTATGACATATTATCATGATAGAAAAGGTGATTGAAATTATCATTGATTAAACTTGTGCACCTCTAGCATTCACACTTCATAAATTCTTTCTTTATCATTTACCTACTCGAGGACGAGTAGGAATTAAGCTTGGGGATGCTGATACGTCTCCAACGTATCTATAATTTATGAAGCATTCATGCTATTTTATTATCTGTTTTGAATGATTATGGGCTTTATCATACACTTTTATGTTACTTTTGGGACTAACCTATTAACCGGAGGCCCAACCCATATTGCTGTTTTATTGCCTGTTTCAGTATTTCGAAGAAAAGGAATATCAAATGGAGTCCAAACAGAATGAAACCTTCGGCAACGTGATTTTTTGGAAGATTATCATCCTGGAGACTTGGAGTTCACGTCAGAAGATACTCGAGGAGCCCAGGAGATAGGGGGGCGCGCCCCCCTACTAGGAGTGCCCCCTGTCTCGTGGACCCCTCGAGCACCCCCCGACCGACTTCTTTCGCCTACGTACCCTAAAACCATCGAACATCAAGATAGATCGGGAGTTCCACCACTGCAAGCCTCTGTAGCCATCAAAAACCTCTCAGGAGCCCTTCCCGGCACCCTGCCGGAGGGGGAATCCTTCACCGGTGGCCATCTTCATCATCCCGACACTCTCCATGATGAGGAGGGAGTAGTTCACCCTCGAGGCTGAGGGTATGTACCAATAGCTATGTGTTTGATCTCTCTCTCTCTCGTGTTCTCTCTTGTGTTCCCTCTATGGAACGATCTTGATGTATCCCGAGCTTTGCTATTGTAGTTGGATCTTATGATGTTTCTCCCCCTCTACTCTCTTGTGATGAATTGAGTTTCCCTCTTGAAGTTATCTTATCGGATTGAGTCTTTTATGAGAACACTTGATGTATGTCTTGCCGTGCTTATCTGTGGTGACAATGGGATATCATGTGCCACTTGATGTATGTTTTGGTGACCAACTTGCGGGTTCCGCCCATGAACCTATGCATAGGGGTTGGCACACATTCTTGACTCTCCGGTAGAAACTTTGGGGCACTCTTTGAAGTACTTTGTGTTGGTTGGATGAATCTGAGATTGTGTGATGCATATCGTATAATCATGCCCACGGATACTTGAGGAGACAATGGAGTATCTAGGTGACATCAGGGTTTTGGTTGATTTGTGTCTTAAGGTGTTATTCTACTACAAACTCTTGAATAGATTGATCCGAAAGAATAACTTTGAGGTGGTTTCGTACCCTACCATAATCTCTACGTTTGTTCTCCGCTATTAGTGGCTTTGGAGTGACTCTTTGTTGCATGTTGAGGGATTGTTATATGATCTATCTATGTTATTATTGTTGAGAAAACTTGCACTAGTGAAAGTATGAACCCTAGGCCTTGTTTCCTATCATTGCAATACCATTTACGCTCACTTTTACCACTTGTTACCTTGCTGTTTTTATTATTTCAGATTACAAAAACCTTTTTCTACCATCGATATTGCACTTGTATCACCATCTCTTCATGAATCTCCTTCATGAATCTCCCTTAGAATTTCACGACCCTCCTTAGGAGAAACACATCGTTGAAACACCCCTGTAACACTGCATCTGTGAAGCCCAGCTTTGACAATAGTCATTGACTTAGACCTCCGGGTTATCTGCCTGGCCAAAGTTTCATCCTCAGGTAACTCGCCTCGGGTCATGTAAGCCAAATAGGGAACATTCCAATCAGGGATAGCATGAAGAGCCACCACCAATTGTGCCTTCGGGTCAGGAACCACCAAGTCTTCCTCCATAGGCAATTTCACTAATGGGTTATGCAAAATATCAAGGAAAATATTAGGGGGGACCGGCTTACGCTGAGACCCCAGCCGGCTTAATGCATCAGCTGCTTCATTTTTCCTTCGATCGACATGCTCCACTTGATATCCTTTGAAGTGACCAGCAATAGTATCCACCTCTCGACGATAAGCCGCCATGAGTGGATCCTTAGAATCCCAGGTCCCTGACACTTGGTGAGCCACCAAATCTGAGCCGCCAAAACATCTTACCCGGCTTAAATTCATCTCTTTAGCCATCCAAAGACCATGGAGCAAGGCTTCATATTCAGTTGCATTGTTAGTACAAGGGAACATCAACCTTAAAACATAACAAAATTTATCACCTCGTGGGGAACTCAATATAACTCCAGCCCCCGAGCCTTCCAACTGCCTGGATCCATCGAAATGAATAGTCTAATATGTATGATCCGGCTTATCCTCATGCATCCGCAACTCTGTCCAATCATTGATGAAATCCACAAGTGCTGGAGATTTTCTACCATCCGAGGCACGTATTTTAAACCATGGGGTCCAAGCTCAATGGCCCACTTAGCTACCCGACCTGTGGCTTCTCTATTTGGAATAATATCCCCCAAAAGGGGCAGAGCTAACCACAGTGATGGGATGACCAAAGAAATATTGCTTCAATTTACGACTGGCCATGAACACACCATAAACCAGCTTCTGCCAATGTGGGTATCTCTGCTTAGACTCAATGAGCACCTCACTGACATAATAAACCGGCCTTTGAACCAGATGCTCCTTGCCTGACTCCATCCTTTCAACCACAATTGCTACACTGACAGCCCGGTTGTTTGCAGCCACATATAGCAGCAAAGGCTCCTTCTCAATGGGGGCTGCAAGAACCGGCGGCTCAGCCAGTTGCTTCTTAAGTGCCCCGAACGCCTCATTAGCAGCATCGCTCCAGACAAAATTATCTGTCTTCTTCATCATCTAATACAGAGGGATGGCCTTCTCTCCCATGCGACTTATAAACCGGCTCAAAGCCGTGATACGACCCGCCAAACGCTGGATGTCATTGATACACACCGGCTTAGCCAAAGAGGTGACAACCTTAATCTTCTCCGGGTTAGCTTCAATGCCTCTCTCAGATACTAAGAAACCCAATAACTTGCCTGCTGGCACACCAAAAACACACTTGGCAGGGTTAAGCATCATCTTGTAGACCCTTCAGATCCTCAATCAACGTCTCCTTCTTCCTGGATTTCACGACAATATCATCCTCATAAGCATGAACATTACGCCCAATCTGGCCATGAAGGCAATTCTGGACACACCGCTGGTAAGTCGCTTGGGCACTCTTGAGCCCAAAAGGCATAGACACATAGCAAAAGGCTCCAAAGGGAGTGATGAAAGCTGTCTTCTCCTGGTCCTTAACTGCCATTTTGATATGATGATAACCAAAGTAAGCATCCAAAAAACTCAAGCGCTCACAACCCGCCGTAGCATCATTGATTTGATCAATACGAGGGAGAGCAAAGGGGTCAGTCGGACAGGCCTTGTTAAGGTCTGTATAATCCACACACATACGCCAAGTGCCATTTTTCTTAAGTACTAGCACCGGGTTAACCAACCATTCAGGATGAAAAACTTCAACGATGAACCCTGCTACCAAGAGCCGGGCCACCTCTTCACCGATTGGCTTGCACCTTTCCTCATTCAACCGGCGAAGAAACTGTTTGACTGGTTTAAACTTGGGATCCACATTAAGAGTGTGCTCAGCGAGTTCCCTCGGTACGCCTGGCATATCAGAAGGCTTCCATGCAAAGATGTCCCGGTTCTCACGGATAAACTCGATGAGCGCCCTTTCCTATTTCGAATCCATATTAGCAATGGCGTTGAACTGCTTTGAAGAATCGCCAGGGACAAAATCAACCAGCTTAGTATCATGTGCCGACTTAAACTTCATTAAGGGCTCATTCTCTGTCGTTGGCTTCTTCAACGGCGTCATATCCACCAGGTCAACATTGTCCTTATAAAACTTCAATTCTTCAGTGGCGCAAGCCGACTCAGCATAAGCAGCATCACCCTCTTCACAATCCAAAGAAATTTTTCTATTGCCATGCATCATGATGGTGCCCTTGTGACCTGGCATCTTAAGCTGCAAATAAACATAACACGACCGAGCCATAAACTTGGCGTAAGCCGGCCGCCCAAACAAGGCATGGTATGGGCTATTAATTTTCACCACCTCAAAGGTTAACTTCTCAGCTCTGGAATCACTGTCATCTCCAGAAGCCACTTCTAGTGTTATCCTACCCACGGGATATGCCGAATTACCAGGCACCACCCCATGAAAGATAGTAGAAGAAGGCCTAAGATCTTTGTCAGTCAAATTCATACGACAAAAGGTCTCGTAATAAAGGATGTTGATACTGCTGCCTCCATCCATGAACACCTTTGTGAGTTTATATCCTCCCACATGTGGAGCAACCACCAACGCCAGCTGACCCGGTATTATCGACCTGGGGCGGGTGATCTTCTCTGCTCCATGTAATAGACTGCTCAGACCACCTTAAGTATCGGGGCACCGCCGGTTCAACAGAGTTCACCGCCCGCTTATGGATTTTCCGATCTCTCTTGCACAGACTTGTAGTGAACACATGATACTGACTACTGTTCAACTGCTTTGGATTACTCTGATAACCAGATTGCTGCTGGTGGTTTCCTTGGTTAGACTGTTGATTAAAACCACCTTGATTGCCTTGACCCTGAAAGCCAGAGCTTGAACCACCACCACCAAAGCCAGGTCCGTGAGAGCCGGATCCTAAGCCGCCATTTGGGACATGATTGAAAAAATTGGAATTCCTGAACTCCTTCATGATGTAGCAATCCCTCCACATATGACCAGATGGCTACTTATCACGCATGCCGTGATTTGGACAAGGTTGATTCAGCATTGCTTCAAGGTTGAGTTTTGACCCTTGTGGCGGCTTTCCCTTGCAATGTTGATTATTATTCTGCACATTGGTGTTAGCCACAAAATCAAAACTACCATCAACCTTATGCTTACTGTTGCCGGCTTGAACCGCCGAGTTATGCTGCTGCCCTTTTGTATTGCCGCCCTTCTTTCCCTTCCCCATCTTATCATCATCAGACTCGGGATTCTTGGTACTGTCAGAGTTGGCGTATTTGACGAGAGCCGCCATCAGCTCCCCCATATCATTGCAGTGGCGCTTAAGCCATCCCAGCTTCTGCTTAAGAGGGAGTAAATGATAATTCTTCCCTAACATCAAGACTGCAGACCCGACATTGATACTATCTGACAAATGTATGATTGACGAGATCCGGCAGACCCAATGGGTTGTTGACTCTCCTTCTCCCTGAATGCAAGAATCCAAATCCAGGATCGACATAGGCTGCTTGCATGTGTCCTTGAAATTTTGAATAAAACACCTCTTTAACTCTGCCCATGACCCAATAGAATTAGTGGGTAGTGTTTTTAACCACGTACGAGCCGGCCCATCCAACATCATGTTGAAGTACTTAGCACATGCAGCATCGCCGACATCCAACATCTCCATGGCCATCTCATAACTCTCAATCCAAGCCTCTGGGGGCTGATCCGCCGTGTAATTGGGCACCTTACGAGCGGCTTTAAAATCCTTGGGCAAGCGCTCATTGCGTAGAGCCGACACTAAGCATGGCACACCCAAGGTCCTAGAGGTCACTCCTGCTTCCACGGGCACTGAAGGATAAACCGGATATTGCTGTTGAGCCGCCAACTGAGCCGCAAGCTCCGCCTCACGCCACTGCTCTGCCCTGGTCTACCAAAATATGAGCATCATTGCAGATACATGGCGGGTCAGGCCTGCGAGGCTGGTTGCGGTGTCGCTCACTGCTTGACACGGTCGGTTCATCAATGTGCTTGCTATAACTCCTGCTCGAACAAGGTGTTGAGTGGATACAATCACGACTGTACGAATAAGTCGCCTGCTGGGCCACAGCCATCTAAAGAAGCTCTCCGACTCTCCGTATTTCCATTGTTGCTGGCGACTCATCCTGGGATGGGAGAGCCGCCAGCCGTGTAGCCGCAGCTATCATGTTATCCAACGGGTTAGAAAAATGCCCCGGAGGCATTGGAACATGCTGAGGAGGGGTTACGTTTAAATGTGGGGGATCTGTAGCCCGTGGCTGAACCGGTTCTCCTGCCGCTGGCGCCTCAGTGGTCCGATTCACGCGGGCAGGTTACTGGGTCCTGCCCCAGGCGTGTTGAAAAGACTCCTCGCATCGTAAGTCATGAGCAGACGGCTCACATGCCTTCTATTGAAAACAACATTTGACGCGTCCACATCCAAGCTTAAGCACAAGCTCTCTGCCTGAAGCCGTTCTGCTTCCCTCTACAAGGCGGCTCGCTCCGTTGCCATCCGGGTGTTCTCTGCATTTAACTCCTCCTCGGCCCGCGCTATCTCGTCACACAATTTTGTAACCTCTACTTTATGCTGATCTTGATTCGCCGGGTTAACCTCCGCCGTTAACAACGTTGTCAGAGCATCCAATAGATCACACAAAACTTGAGCCGGCGGGCGCACAGGTCCTGCACCGAAAGCCGTTGTTGTTGCTGACCCGGACATCATTGCCGCTGTAGTCGTAGAGCCCTGCGTTGGCTGTGTACCGTCCATAAAGACTGTGACCTAGTGTGGTG
The DNA here is from genome assembly GCF_002162155.2 of Triticum dicoccoides. NCBI lineage: Eukaryota > Viridiplantae > Streptophyta > Magnoliopsida > Poales > Poaceae > Triticum > Triticum dicoccoides. Next base: position 627,829,116 of record NC_041391.1, read on the forward strand.
GCTCGTAGGGATCCGGAATACTATCGCCATCGGAATAGCCCCCAAGCCCGCCATCATGAACCTGGTAGATGGATTTGGTCTCACAAGCAGAAGACTCGTCACCTGAGTAAATAACCGTCTCACCACCAGATTCAGATCCTCCTTCTAGTTCTGCTCCATGAACGAAACCGACAAAAACATGCTTTGGGGCGGCTTCAGCCTTGGCGGGTCACGCGCGCCGAGCCGACTCGTCGAAGTCGGTGCAGATGTCCGGCTCAGGTTCCGACTCACCGATCTTGCCGATGAAGACGTGAATTCCGCCAAAGGGGACCCCATACCCATACTCGATTGAGTCGGCCTCGGGGCCCCAGCCCTTGTCATCGATGTAGAGCTTGCTGCGACGACTCTTGGTCATCCGGCCCACAGCGTATCCCTTGAGCCCTGTGAAGCTGCCCTTCAAGAACTCGAAACCACCGAGCGCTGGCCCCACGGTGGGCGCCAACTGTTGTGGAATCATCATGTAAGATGTCCTAGCATAAGGACTTAGTTGTGGAGCCATCGCAACGTAGTTAGCTTGAAGGGGTTAAACGGGACAAGGGACACGGAGAGTTTATACTGGTTCGGTCCCTCGTGGTAGAGGTAACAGCCTAATCCAGTGTAGGGCAGTTATTGCTTGGTCTTTGATTACCAGGGAGCGAATATGCTTGACCTAGTTCTTGATCTCTTTCTTTCCTGCCCTAAACCGCCACCGGGTCGTCCCTTTATATGCGCAGGTTGACGCCTGGCGGCTTATAGAGTCCCGGCCGGCTCATAGATAACATGCCCGCCTCGGTGACTAACTAAGCCTGGCTTACAATACAAGTTTATTCTCATGGCGGTTCATCCTCCTGGGCCCTAAGTCACCTCTGGGTCTTAGGCCGCCAGCAGGCTTGTATGACCCACCACCTTCATGGGTTATCGCTAGTGGTATGACCCAGCCCCTCCTGGGCGGTTCATACCCAACAGTTATATCCCCAACAAATTCCATCCTTTTACTTTCTTGCAAGTTGTATGCTTTACTTTCCGCTGCTCATATACTCTTTGCATGCTTGCTTGAATTATATTGTGAATGTTTGAAATTGTGCTAATTTCCAACCTCAACTTGAAAAACTTAAAAACTGCTATCTTTACTTGTTGAGGGTCTAATCACCCCCTAGACACCTCTTCTCGATCCTTTCAATTGGTGTCAGAGTAATTGGCCACGGATACCCCGAAGACGGTCAGCCAATAATTCAAGACATCGGGGCTAGCAAAGCCCCTCAGTCCGACTGCCCGGCGGCTCCTGCCGGCTCCCCGTCTGACTGCTCTGCCCGGCCGGCTGCCGGCTGCCGACTGTGCCGACCAGCCGGCTGCCGACTGCGCCAACCAGCCGGCTGCCGACTGCAGCCCGACCCGACACCGAGGAGACGGCCGTACCGCGACGTCATCTAAAGTGTATCGTGTCCCCTGGGCATTGATTTATATATAGAGAAAATTCCTTATTTGACACTATCTTAAAATCTGCTCCCTTATTTGACACTAGAAAAGTTTTTCTTCCCTATTTGACACAAGTTCTAAATTTTATTCCCTATATGACATGTCCGTCCATTTTGAGTCTAAATGACACCTAAAAAGACTCTTTTGCCCCTCATGTGGTATGTGTGTGTGCGGGGCAGTAGCACACACACGCATCATCAGTGCAAGGGAAGGAGCACACACGCAGCAGCACATACACATACAACAACACACACGCACACGCACACACACGCAACAACACACACGCGCGCGTGCACACACACACATCAACACACATGCACACGCACACGAACGCAACAACACACACGCACGCAACACACAAACACACACGCAACAGCACACACGCATGCAGCAAATAGGCATGCAACAGCACACACACACACACGTACACATGCAGTAGCAAACACACACAGCAGCACACACGCACACACACACGCAGCAGCACACATGTGTGCGGGCACCCACGCACGCAATAGCACACACACGCGCGCACACACACATACCACATGAGGGGCAAAATGGTCTTTTCAGGTGTCATTTAGGCTCAAAATGGACGAAAGTGTCGTATAGGGAATAAAATTTAGGACTGGTGCCAAATAGGGAAGAAAAACTTTTCCAGTGTCAAATAAGGAACCAGATTTTAAGACAGTGTCAAATAAGGAATTTTCTCCTTATAAATGCCCCAGGGGACAAGCATGACATGCACCATGCCTAGCCCATGCCACTACATAGCTTGGTTTGTAAGCTACCCAAGGTAGCTTACAACCAACGCTACCACCACCCATGCCTACCACTATATAAGCTAGCTATCCATCCCTCCATCCACACACACATATGAGTACACATACTCATTCGGCCACACATGGCCAGGCACATGTGCCACACTAGCTAGCTAGCTCTCATTGCTACTGATCTCAGATACAGCTCCAGGAGCACCTTGTACTGCCCGATGTACACCCCACATATATATTCAGACATGCAGGAGTAGGGGTATTATCTCTCCGGAGAGCCCTGAACCTGGGTAAACTAGTGTGTGCTACTCGCATACCCGTCCCTGGATATTCCGGCAGTAGTCTGGCCCACCATGATAAGCTATCCTTTGGCATATGTCGCACCCAACCCCCGACATTTGGTGCCCATCATGGGGCGGTACTATGATACCGCACTACTGCTGGTTTCGCAGTCCGGACGGGACCCTTTTCGTCACCTCCGCCGCGACGTCGCCGCCGTCTGTCCGGCCGTGCTCGAGGGCTCGACATCAACTCGCCCCCGGGGCGGTCACGCAGAGCGGCGCGTCCTCGTCATCGGCCTCGCCATCTTCGTCACCAGCACCGTGACAACGGCCGCCCATCGGGGCTCCACCGTGGCTCCGTCATCGGCCTCTCCCCGGTCGTCGGCTCCGGCCTCGTCTCGGCCGCACCTCCACACGAGGGTTTGCTGGCCACCTCTGTCCCTATGCGTACATGCACTCGTGCCCAGCTAGCTAGCTAGCAAAGCAGAGCCAATTGATTCGGCTGTGTGTGTGCTTGCTAGCTAGCTAGCTTGGCTCGTTTGAGCACAGGCGGCCAGCCACGCCGGCGGCAACCACGCGAACGCTGCCGTCCGGCGGCCGGCCGCGCCGATCGGTCGCCTTGAGCTCGCTCCGGCCTCGTTTCACTTCGCCCCGGTCGTCAGTGCGTCCCCTCGGTCGCCCCGGCCGTGCGCCCGCGGCACCCCGTCGCCCGCACATCTGCTTCACCCGCCACCATCTGCTGTGGTAGCCGCTGCTGCACCGCCACCCTGACATGGCCTCGGCCTTGTTCGACGCTGCCACGCTGTGACGCCCGGATAATCATGCTACAGTAATCTCACTTTGATGGTGCCACGTCACCTCTGTCACTGTAGTTAATCACGGGTTAAATCAAAACCGTTTCGAAATTCAAATTCAAATTTATGATGACAATAAAAGTTTTCAAAAATTAAAACTAAAAAGTTCGGTGGTTGTCAAATGTTACATCGGTAATTATGGTGGAGTGCACACATTTTTATAAAGTGTCTGAATATTTTAAAATGAATTAAAATAGAAAAAAAAGGAAAAGGTCAAACAAAAAAAAACATAAAAATAGAAACACCCCCCCCACGCTGGGCCGAGCGGCCCAGCTGGCCTCCGCACCGGCCGGCCCTCCTCTCTGGCCTACAAGGCCACCTCCCCGAACCCTAACCCCCACCCGATCCCCACTCTCCCCTATTCGCACCACTCGCTCTCTCCCCCTCCCCCCGATCCAGTTCTGGATCGGGATCGGGACAAACCCCCCCA
>NC_041391.1:627833601-627839182 GCF_002162155.2 Triticum dicoccoides
CGTGCGCCCCGGAGCTCTGCTCCGCCCCTGAACACCACCTCCGCCGTCGCAGTTCGCGCACCCCGCCCTCGGTTGTTGCCGCTGCGGCCTGGGGGCCTCGCCGTGCCGCCCCCGCGCGCTGGTCGCCGCTCAGGCTTCGGCCACGCCCGCGGCGCCCGTCGTCGGGTTCGCCCGCACGCCCGAACCGCTCGGGCTGGTGCCCGACACCCGGCACCCACAAAGCCCCTCTGGGCCAATGACAGGGGGCCCCACGCCCAGAATGATTCAAAAAAAAGAAGAGAAAATAATAATAATAATAAAATTAATTAATTAATTAATTAAGGAATTAATTAGGTTAATTAATTATAATTAGATTAATCTAATCACTAATTAACCTAATTAACTGTTAGTTAATTAAAACAGAGTATGACGATCGGGACCCACCTGTCAGGTTGACCAAGTCAACTCTGTTGACTGCTGATGTCCGCATGACATCATGCTGATGTCATTATTCTGTTTTCCGAATTAATTAAATAATTAAATGAATTCTAGAAATTAATAAAATCTTTAGAAAATCATATCTTTTAATCCGTAACTCGGATTAAAATATTTTCAACATGAAAGTTGCTCAGAACGACGAGACGAATCCGGATACGCAGTCCGTTCGTCCGCCACACACCCCTAACCTATCGAACTCGCAACTTTCCCCCTCCGGCTCCTCTGCCCGAAAACACGAAACACCGGGAATACTTTCCCGGATGTCTTCCCCCCTTCACCGGTATCACCTACTACCGCGTTAGGGCACACCGAACACCGCGTATTGCCTTGATATATTTTGTGGTGCTTTGTTTGCTCTGTATTCATTATTTCTTCCCCCTCTTCTCTCCGGTAGACTACGAGACCGACGCTGCTGCTGACCAGTTCGACTACGGAGTTGACGACCCCTCCTTCTTGCCAGAGCAACCAGGCAAGCCCCCCCTTTGATCACCAGATATCGCCTACTCTTCTCTATACTGCTTGCATTAGAGTAGTGTAGCATGTTACTGCTTTCCGTTAATCCTATTCTGATGCATAGCCTGTCATTGCTGCTACAGTCATTGATACCTTACCCGCAATCCTAAATGCTTAGTATAGGATGCTAGTGTTCCATCAGTGACCCTACACTCTTGTCCGTCTGCCATGCTATACTACTGGGCTGTGATCACTTCGGGAGGTGATCACGGGCATATACTATATACTTTACACTGTTACATTACTGGTGATACTGTTTGGAGATGGGGGCTGAAGGGGCAGGTGGCTCCATCCAGGTAGTGGTGGGCCTGAGTTCCCGACGGCCCCCGACTGTTACTTTGTGGCGGAGCGACAGGGCAGGTTGAGACCACCTAGGAGATAGGTGGGCCTGGCCTTGTTCGGCGTTCGCGGATACTTAACACGCTTAACGAGATCTTGGTATTTGATCTGAGTCTGGCTACGAGCCTATACGCACTAACCATCTACGTGGGAGTAGTTATGGGTATCCCGACGTCGTGGTATCAGCCGAAGCACTTCAGACGTCAGCGACGGAGCGGCGCGCGCCGAATTGGACTGGAACGCCACTAGGCTAGGTCTGCTTTCGGCCGCGTACGCAACGTGCAGGTGTGCTATGGGCGATGGGCCCAGACCCCTGTGCGCTTAGGTTTAGACCGGCGTGCTGGCCTCTCTGTTGATCCTAGGTGGGGCTGCGACGTGTTGATCTTCCGAGGCCGGGCATGACCCAGGAAAGTGTGTCCGGCCAAATGGGATCGAGCGTGTTGGGCTATGTGGTGCACCCCTGCAGGGAAGTTAATCTATTCGAATAGCCGTGATCTTCGGTAACATGACGACTTGGAGTTGTACCTTGACCTTATGACAACTAGAACCGGATACTTAATAAAACACACCCTTCCAAGTTCCACAGACAACCCGGTGATCGCTTTTCCACAGGGTTACGAGGAGGGGATCGCCGGGTAGGATTATGCTATGCGATGCTACTGGAGATGCTACTTGGAGTTGCTACTTGGAGATGCTACTTGGGGGACTTCGATCTACTCTCTTCTACTTGATGCAAGACGGAGGCTGCCAGAAGCGTAGTCTTCGATAGGACTAGCTATCCCCCTCTTATTCTGGCATTCTGCAGTTCAGTCCACTGATATGGCCTCCTTACACATATACCCATGCATATGTAGTGTAGTTCCTTGCTTGCGAGTACTTTGGATGAGTACTCACGGTTGCTTTCTTCCCCCTTTTTCCCCTTTTCCTTTCTTTCTGGTTGTCGCAACCAGATGCTGGAGTCCAGGAGCCAGACGCCACCGTCGACGACGACCCCTATTACACCGGAGGTGCCTACTACTACGTGCAGCCCGCTGACGACGTCCAGGAGTAGTTAGGAGGATCCCAGGCAGGAGGCTTGCGCCTCTTTCGATCTGTATCCCAGTTTGTGCTAGCCTTCTTAAGGCAACTTGTTTAACTTATGTCTGTACTCAGATATTGTTGCTTCCGCTGACTCGTCTATGATTGAGCACTTGTATTCGAGCCCTCGAGGCCCCTGGCTTGTATTATGATGCTTGTATGACTTATTTATGTTTTAGAGTTGTGTTGTGATATCTTCCCGTGAGTCCCTGATCTTGATCGTACACATTTGCGTGCATGATTAGTGTACGATTGAATCGGGGGCGTCACAAGTTGGTATCAGAGCCGACTGCCTGTAGGAATCCCCTTTTCCAACTCCTTGGCCGAAGTCGAGTCTAGTCGTTGAAAAACTTTTACTAACATGGCTGTGTGGCCCATGGGCCCACGTCGCCATCGGGAGGTATTAGGATCTTTTATTCCTCGACCTTTACTCTGGGATTCTGAACCCTCTTCTATTCGGGTTAAACGATTTTTACTAAAAACTAACTTTAGGTTCTCGAAAATACTTTCTCCCGGAGAGCCCCTTCAGTCCAGATGGTCACCGGCTGCACCAGAAGATTTCGGAGATACTCTTTGATATTCTCTCGAGACTTTGTGCCCATCACTTTTGCTATTCCCGACCACCGATAAATCCTTATGGATAACTACTTACACTTGCCATTCTTACGATCATTCCCCATTGTTCTTGTTATTACAAGATACCCGAAGTTTTCTCTATTGTTCCGAGAATACTTCGTGCCTACTGCCTAGCAGTTCTTTGCCACATGAATACCCCTTCAAATAAATCCCCGCACTTGTCAAGTATCCGCTCATCCCCAGTTGTTCATGAGTTTCACAAAAGTCTTCAAAATACTATTCGATCTTCCGAAAATCCTCTGGAGCCTTTGGCTCTTGAAATTCTTGCTTGCTCGCATTATGGTTAATCCCATAAGTCTCGTAGTCTTAATGACATTCCTTGTCATTATCATTTTGAGTCTGTTGACTCAATATGTTTGCGAATGCACGCAATCATCATTGATCCTTATAAATTACTTCTCCGGCTAAGCTGCCATTCTTTTAACTGGAATTGGTTCTCGACCAATTCAATTGTCATTGATTGTACCCTAAGGCTATTCAACTTATCCATCCCTAATCAGAGCATTGCTTTTGATCCCTTGATTTGGAAATCATAATTCCTTTGCATTTGACAATTGAGTTAGTTAGTTGTTTCTATAATCTGATCTCCTTGCATTCTTCTTCCTCTAGTTGAGTACCGATACTCGTATCAGATCCTTTGTGGACCACCAAGTCCTTTGTTGGATTGTTATCCGACAGTGTCCTTCACATTTGATCACCTTGTGAGTTCTTCCCCTGATACATAATGCCTTTGTTAAGTTGTATCCTCTGCTTGGCCAACCATGCTCTGCTTTCGGGCTTGTGTTATTTACTCTTGAAACTTGTGGTATATGTTTCTAAGAAGCCCCTATGGGTTGAACATATGCCTTCTCTAAACCGTGTGAACCCGAAAGTTTTCACGAGTCATACTCTTCTGGTGCTTCACCAGATAAAATTTCAACACTGCAACTTCATCGAACGTGAGAAGTGAATGAAAGGTTATGCATTGGAGAAGTGGGAGTCGACCTTGAACTTGTGTTCATGCCCATGGACACGATGTAGATCTTATCATTAAAGCTACTCTTAATTAAATTATTCCTTTGGTATAAGTTTACCTTATATCTAGGATCTGGCCTTTTGCAACCGTGGTTCCGACCATGATTGTTCTTCTTTGATCTCATTTCTCGGACAAGTTGAAACAATTGTCTTCTATGGATCAATACACCAGTCCAACCTTTACTTTGATCTTGTGTCGAGTATTACCCCCCTGGTATCTCGAGATTATCATGGAACTGCATAACTTTTTATGAGTTCTTCATCAAGTGCTACCTTCCCACTGATTCCAATTTTTCGCGGGCTCTGAGTTATTGAACACTCAAAGACACCGATAACTGAACCGAGTCCGCTCTACGGTTCAACAAGTCTTCAGTAAGCTTCTATAAGTACGAGTTTGTACCCGATCACGCCATTCCTAGCCTGTTTGGCTATATCACTGTCGTGATGATTCTAACGGTGCTACCTGGTCCTTATTCTCGGAGCACCAATTTTCGACGATGAACTAACCTTACGTCGATTTTCCTCGTCATACCCTTTCACCTTAAACAACAAGCTTGAGTTCGAGTTTGTGTCGTACCCATGGTTCCAATGACTTTTGGCTTCATCATTCCTTTGACTTGATGTCGTCGCTGATTGATTACTTCTTTATGAAATTTGTCGACAAATTCCTCATCAACCTTATGAGTTCTTCCAGGATATCAATTGAATTCATGATGAGAAATACCATCCTTGTCCCTCGATGATTTGAGTTGTCAGTGGCAACATTCTTGCCTCCCCCCCCAACACAAACTGGTTCACAATTTGTGTTGTACCTTGGTTTCCTTGCTATCCATCAATTGTTCTTCTTTACCTTGGAGTATTACCGTCCTTTAAGTCAAGAATGTTCTGAGATTTGTTCCACCTCTTGAGAACTCTTGACATAGAAATACTTCTCACCATCACCATTCTTTCTTGGTCCCTGTGTTAATTCCAACAAGTGAACGGTGTTGTTTGGATTCTTTCCTTCTAGCAACCCTATCTCTTTGAAGTTAATGGTCGGAAGTTCATTCTTAGGCTATTGATTATTGCATCACCATTCTGACATTGGTCGTGCAACCCAACCCATATTTCGGGCGCACCTTTCAACCAATGTTTAATGGTGTATGTTTCCCTCGAGCATACTTCCTTATATCATTTGATCTGGCTAATGTTATCTCCTTGTTCACATAGTTGTGGAAATCCATCCTTTTTGGAAATGTCAATGGGTTGTCGCTGAGTCAATCAGTCACCTCCTCACCTCTCCTTGATTTAATGATGAACTCTTGTTTCGGAACTCGCTTCCATAGTTCATTTCCTGAAAATCTTACAATGTCAACTCGTCAATTGTGTTGCACCTTTTCTTCTCAGGCATCCTGAGTTTGAGGTATCATGACACCAATTGGATATGAATCTCGGTCAGATATGATGGTTGGGACAACTTTCCGAGAGTTATGATGTTGATCCTTTGGTGACCCGGTAACCTGATGTCATGCCTAGCACCCCCCCC
>NC_041391.1:627839325-627841116 GCF_002162155.2 Triticum dicoccoides
GGAGGACCTATCATTATAGATTCCTTTTCAGCAAGGTTATCCGTTCATCCATGAGGAAATTGTAAGACTTATTCTATAAGTTATTCCTGATGGATCCTTCGTGTTTCCAAAGTCTGATCTTCACCTGAAGACCATGTCAATGCTATCTTGAAGCATGTCAATGGTACTCCGATTTGCAACAGGAACATTTGAAGCACGATGCTAGATTTATTTATCATTTATCCTAACACCGTTGTATGGGTAATGTCATGAAATTCCTCTCCCCTACCTAAAGAGTTTTCTACATCATATCTTATCACGGATATCATGCTCTGTTTGTCCTTGGGAAGGATATACCCCTGGATTATGTGTTTAAATTTTCCTTTCCATTGTTCTGTTTAACCTGGTGATCACATTTTACTTTCCATTGGATTGTTTGACCTTTCTTGTGATCTATATAATCTAAGCAGTAATAATTCACTGCTTATGTAAACACCTCGGTGTACAACTCTGCCAGTGAAACCCTGTTTCTATTGTTGATGACATTTTGGTAACCGCCAACGGACGAGAACTTTGCCTCTTGGCCCGCCTCGTTTCAACGAGCAGGAAAATGGTTCTCTTTGTCCCTCGCCCTTGGTACCGACATTGTTGCCAACATAAATGGCAAGCTACCCTCTGACATACCTTACTATCGTGACCGTGCAAGATGTCAGCACCCTTGCTACTTTTAACCCACATGGTGGGCCCATAACCCACAGTTCCACAGGATCGAAACCTGACTCTCCTGTCCACCCTAGATTTCCAAAGCTATGCCTCACGCGTGGCCTCATATATAATTCACGAGCCACCTCCCGAGAGATCATCAATTCTGGTATCAGACACAATACTTATTATCGTTGCTCTGGACCCGTTTCACACTTTGTTTCAGGCATCGAACGATTGCCTACCCGCTCGAAACATCTCATGGTACTTACTTACTCTACCCTCGATATTGTCTTAAGTTTCCATTCGAGAGTTACTTTCCGCCACCATCCCCGAGGTTATCAACCAGATAGTCGACCTTTCAGAGGTCCGTTTTTTTTCCGCAGTTACCCCTTGTCCTTCATACGTACAATGAAGACTCCGAAGAAAGGACGACAACTTCATCGTGATGCATTGATGCATAGGAATGAAGACATCAATGCTATGGATCGTCCTCTTCGAGAAGAGCTACCAAGACCAAGAAGATTCGCTAGAATTTCGTAACCAAACCTTTCCCCCTTAGACCCCTCTTAAATCTCGGGACGAGATTTCTTATAGTGGAGGAGAATTGTGACGCCCGGATAATCATGCTATAGTAATCTCACTTTGATGGTGCCACGTCACCTCTGTCACTGTAGTTAATCACGGGTTAAATCAAAACCGTTTCGAAATTCAAATTCAAATTTATGATGACAATAAAAGTTTTCAAAAATTAAAACTAAAAAGTTCGGTGGTTGTCAAATGTTACATCGGTAATTATGGTGGAGTGCACACATTTTTTTAAAGTGTCTGAATATTTTAAAATGAATTAAAATAGAAAAAAAAGGAAAAGGTCAAACAAAAAAAAACATAAAAATAGAAACACCCCCCACGCTGGGCCGAGCGGCCCAGCTGGCCTCCGCACCGGCCGGCCCACCAGGCCCAGCCGGCCCTCCTCTCTGGCCTACAAGGCCACCTCCCCGAACCCTAACCCCCACCCGATCCCCACTCTCCCCCACTCGCACCACTCGCTCTCTTCCCCTCCCCCCGATCCAGTTCTAGATCGGGATCGGGACAAACCCCCCCACCGAC
>NC_041391.1:627841791-627874088 GCF_002162155.2 Triticum dicoccoides
CGTGCGCCCCGGAGCTCTGCTCCGCCCCTGAACACCACCTCCGCCGTCGCAGTTCGCGCACCCCGCCCTCGGTTGTTGCCGCTGCGGCCTGGGGGCCTCGCCGTGCCGCCCCCGCGCGCTGGTCGCCGCTCAGGCTTCGGCCACGCCCGCGGCGCCCGTCGTCGGGTTCGCCCGCACGCCCGAACCGCTCGGGCTGGTGCCCGACACCCGGCACCCACAAAGCCCCTCTGGGCCAATGACAGGGGGCCCCACGCCCAGAATGATTCAAAAAAAAGAAGAGAAAATAATAATAATAATAAAATTAATTAATTAATTAATTAAGGAATTAATTAGGTTAATTAATTATAATTAGATTAATCTAATCACTAATTAACCTAATTAACTGTTAGTTAATTAAAACAGAGTATGACGATCGGGACCCACCTGTCAGGTTGACCAAGTCAACTCTGTTGACTGCTGATGTCCGCATGACATCATGCTGATGTCATTAATCTGTTTTCTGAATTAATTAAATAATTAAATGAATTCCAGAAATTAATAAAATCTTTAGAAAATCATATCTTTTAATCCGTAACTCGGATTAAAATATTTTCAACATGAAAGTTGCTCAGAACGACGAGACGAATCCGGATAAGCAGTCCGTTCGTCCGCCACACACCCCTAACCTATCGAACTCGCAACTTTCCCCCTCCGGCTCCTCTGCCCGAAAACACGAAACACCGGGAATACTTTCCCGGATGTCTTCCCCCCTTCACCGGTATCACCTACTACCGCGTTAGGGCACACCGAACACCGCGTATTGCCTTGATATATTTTGTGGTGCTTTGTTTGCTCTGTATTCATTATTTCTTCCCCCTCTTCTCTCCGGTAGACTACGAGACCGACGCTGCTGCTGACCAGTTCGACTACGGAGTTGACGACCCCTCCTTCTTGCCAGAGCAACCAGGCAAGCCCCCCCTTTGATCACCAGATATCGCCTACTCTTCTCTATACTGCTTGCATTAGAGTAGTGTAGCATGTTACTGCTTTCCGTTAATCCTATTCTGATGCATAGCCTGTCATTGCTGCTACAATCATTGATACCTTACCCGCAATCCTAAATGCTTAGTATAGGATGCTAGTGTTCCATCAGTGACCCTACACTCTTGTCCGTCTGCCATGCTATACTACTGGGCTGTGATCACTTCGGGAGGTGATCACGGGCATATACTATATACTTTACACTGTTACATTACTGGTGATACTGTTTGGAGATGGGGGCTGAAGGGGCAGGTGGCTCCATCCAGGTAGTGGTGGGCCTGAGTTCCCGACGGCCCCGACTGTTACTTTGTGGCGGAGCGACAGGGCAGGTTGAGACCACCTAGGAGATAGGTGGGCCTGGCCTTGTTCGGCGTTCGCGGATACTTAACACGCTTAACGAGATCTTGGTATTTGATATGAGTCTGGCTACGAGCCTATACGCACTAACCATCTACGTGGGAGTAGTTATGGGTATCCTGACGTCGTGGTATCAGCCGAAGCACTTCAGATGTCAGTGACGGAGCGACGCGCGCCGAATTGGACTGGAACGCCACTAGGCTAGGTCTGCTTTCGGCCGCGTACGCAACGTGCAGGTGCGCTATGGGCGATGGGCCCAGACCCCTGTGCGCTTAGGTTTAGACCGGCGTGCTGGCCTCTCTGTTGAGCCTAGGTGGGGCTGCGACGTGTTGATCTTCCGAGGCCAGGCATGACCCAGGAAAGTGTGTCCGGCCAAATGGGATCGAGCGTGTTGGGCTATGTGGTGCACCCCTGCAGGGAAGTTAATCTATTCGAATAGCCGTGATCTTCGGTAACAGGACGACTTGGAGTTGTACCTTGACCTTATGACAACTAGAACCAGATACTTAATAAAACACACCCTTCCAAGTTCCACAGACAACCCGGTGATCGCTTTTCCACAGGGTTACGAGGAGAGGATCGCCGGGTAGGATTATGCTATGTGGTGCTACTGGAGATGCTACTTGGAGTTGCTACTTGGAGATGCTACTTGGGGGACTTCGATCTACTCTCTTCTACTTGATGCAAGACAGAGGCTTCCAGAAGCGTAGTCTTCGATAGGACTAGCTATCCCCCTCTTATTCTGGCATTCTGCAGTTCAGTCCACTGATATGGCCTCCTTACACATATACCCATGCATATGTAGTGTAGTTCCTTGCTTGCGAGTACTTTGGATGAGTACTCATGGTTGCTTTCTTCCCCCCTTTCCCCTTTTCCTTTCTTTCTGGTTGTCGCAACCAGATGCTGGAGTCCAGGAGCCAGACGCCACCGTCGACGATGACCCCTATTACACCGGAGGTGCCTACTACTACGTGCAGCCCGCTGACGACGTCCAGGAGTAGTTAGGAGGATCCCAGGCAGGAGGCCTGCGCCTCTTTCGATCTGTATCCCAGTTTGTGCTAGCCTTCTTAAGGCAACTTGTTTAACTTATGTCTGTACTCAGATATTGTTGCTTCCGCTGACTCGTCTATGATCGAGCACTTGTATTCGAGCCCTCGAGGCCCCTGGTTTGTATTATGATGCTTGTATGACTTATTTATGTTTTAGAGTTGTGTTGTGATATCTTCCCGTGAGTCCCTGATCTTGATCGTACACATTTGCGTGCATGATTAGTGTACGATTCAATCGGGGGCGTCACACACGCTGCGCACGGGACCAAACACCCAGCCCAACTCCTAGCTGGAGCTTCCATCGCTGCACCCATGCAAGTCAAACACGACCTGTGCACTAGCTAGATGCTACCCAGAGAAAAGCCGTATAATCCCCGTATGCAACTCAAGCAATGGTCATATGCATCCTGTACACTGCCTTTGCACAAGTTGGATGCTGCCCAGATGCTCACTTCCTTCCCCTCCTGGCTGCGTGGCGTCGCCTCGGCCTCGCTTCCGTGCCCGACCTCGGCCCCTCGCGCGTCCGCTCCGCCACGTAGTCGCGTTGCCCGCCGCTCCTCTGCCAAGCACAACCGCACTGATGCCCTCCGCGGCTGCCTTCTCCCCAGCGTCTGGCCTCCCGCTCGGCCGGAGACCTCTGCTCTTGGGCTCCTGACCTCGCCGAATGGTGTTGTCCCAGCTACCGGCTGCCGGGTCGGCTCACCACGCTTGAGGGAGTCCTGGATTAGGGGGTATCCGGACAGCCGGACTATATACATCGTCCAGACTATTGAAGCGTGAAGATACAAGACTCAAGACTTCGGCCCGTGTCCGGATGGGACTCTCCTTTGCGTGGAAGACAAGGTTGGCGATCCGGATATTATGTTTCCTTCCTTGTAACCGACTCCATGTAAACCCTAGCCCTCTCCGGTGTCTATATAAACCGGAGAGGATGGTCCTTAGAAGGCCGATCACAATGACAATCATACCATCATAGGCTAGCTTCTAGGGTTTAGCCTCTATGATCTCGTGGTAGATCTACTCTTGTACTACTCATATCTTCAATATTAATCAAGCAGGAAGTAGGGTTTTACCTCCATCGAGAGGGCCCGAACCTGGGTAAACATTGTGTCCCTTGCTTCCTGTTACCATCAGCCCAAGATGCACAGATCGGGACCCCCTACCCGAGATCCGCCGGTTTTGACACCGACATTGGTGCTTTCATTGAGAGTTCCTCTGTGCCGTTGCTTTGAGACTTGATGGCATCTTCAATCGCCAACAACACCGTCCAGGGCGAGACTTTTCTTCCCGAACAGATCTTTGTGTTCGGCGGCTTCGCACTGCGGGCCAATTCACTTGGTCATCTGGAGCAGATCGATAGCTATGCCCCTGGCCACCAGGTTAGGTTCGGAAACTTGAACTACACGGCGGATATTTGTGGAAACTTGATCTTCGACGGATTCGGGCCTGAGCCAGGAGTGCTGGACAGTCACGATGAGCATAGGCTAGACCTGCTATCGAACAATGTTCGGGATATCATCCCTGTAGCCCCGGATATAAATCCGGAACAGGTTGCGTTGCCCAAGGACGGAGGGGTGGACCCCGCCGTGCAGGCCGCATACTCATCGGTGTTGGAGCCGAACATAGGTCTCACCTCTGTGGAGGCCCATAACCCCGGGCCCCCGGACTCGTATCCGGTTGTTGGTTCTGATCCGCACACCCTCGAGCCAGCCGATCCAGGTTGGGCTCCGGTAATGGAGTTTACCGCTGCGGACATCTTTCAGCACTCGCCCTTTGGCGACATGCTGAGCTCATTAAAGTCTCTCTCTTTGTCAAGAGGCTCTGGGCTGAACTATGTCCGGCTTGAGTGGGAAGCAGGTGACGAAGGAATTCGCTGCCCACCCACCACCCACTTCATTGCCACGGTCGATGATTTAACCGACGTTCTTGACTTCGACTCCGAAGACATCGACGGTATGGATGACGATGCAGGAGAAGCTTCAGAATCTCTGGGGCGCGGGACTACTACCTCGTCACATGATATATACATGGTGGATACGCCCAAGAAGGACGACGGCGACAGTCCCGAAGATAAAACACCCGGCCAAAAGCCAAAACGGCGGTGCAGACGCCGCTCAAAGTCCAGCAACAGCAAAAATAGCGACAAGAGCACAAAAAGGATTGACATACCAGTACGCCCCGAAGGCAGTAACGACCACATGGACCCAGCGGTGGAGCAGGACGAGCCAGGTCACGCCAAACCAAGTTCAGAGCAAATACCCGATCAAAATGATCTGGAGGGACGGGCTCATGAAACCGCCCCAGAATAGGAACACAGTCCGGATGATGATGCATTCATCATCCCGGACGAGCAGGTGGAACAAGACAACCTCCACCGAAAGCTTATGGCCACAACAAGAAGCCTAAAGAAGCAGAAGCAACAGCTCAAAGCCGCACAGGAAAAGCTCAGTCGAAGATGGAATAAAGTGCTAGACACCGAAGAAAGATATGGCGACGATCGCCATACGAAAAGCTATCCAAAGCACAAGCTACTGCCAGAATTCGACGATGAGGCCGTTCCACCAAAGAATAATACGACCAGGAGACCAGACATACCGCTCCACAACCACAACAGAACGGCTACTGACGCCGCTCACGATCGGCGCGAGCATCTGGATAAGAAGGCTGGTGCAGCCAGGTCCATTTATGGATCTAAAGGACACACCCCGGCGAGGGACTATGGTCACCCAAACAATCATACAATCCCACTACTAGTTCGGAATAAACTCCGGACACAACAACAGTCGATTGCATGCCACAATGCGTCCAGATACAGAGGGGCTGTTCACCCCCTGTGCTTCACCGAAGAAGTACTGGACCATGAATTCCCACAAGGTTTTAAACCTGTGAACATAGAGGCATACGACGGAACGACGGACCCAGGGGTCTGGATCGAGGATTTTATCCTGCATGTTCACATGGCTCGTGGGGATGACCTCCACGCCATCAAATACCTTCCTGTCAAACTGAAGGGACCAGCTCGACACTGGTTGAAAAGCCTCCCCGAAAACTCCATTGGGAGTTGGGAAGAACTCGAAGACGCTTTCAGGGCCAATTTTCAAGGGACTTATGTCCGGCCTCCGGATGCAGACGATCTAAGTCACATAATCCAACAACCCAAAGAGTCCGCCCGCAAGCTTTGGAACAGATTCCTCACTAAGAAGAATCAAATTGTCGATTGTTCGGACGCTGAAGCCTTAGCGGCATTCAAACACAGCATCCGTGACGAATGGCTTGCCAGACACCTTGGCCAAGAAAAGCCAAGGACAATGGCAGCCTTAACAAGCCTTATGACCCGCTTTTGCGCGGGTGAAGGTAGCTGGCTAGCCCATAAAGGCACCAGCGACCCCAGCACATCTGAAATAAGGAATGGCAACGGGAAGCCACGGCGTAATAAAAACAAACGCCAAAGCAAGGTTGAAAGCCCGGACAACACAATGGTCAATGCCGGATTCAGGGGCTCTCCACCTGATCAGCAAAAGAAGCCATTTAAAGGCAATAAAGAGGGACCGTCCGGTCTGAACAGAGTCCTGGACAGACTATGCCAAATTCATGGCACCCAGGAGAAACCTGCGAACCACACCCATAGAGAGTGCTGGGTCTTCAAGCAGGCCGACAAGTTAAATGCCGAACACAAAGGGAGGAAAACACCAAGTGAAGACGAGGACGAACCTCGCCAGGCGAACATTGGGGGGCAGAAAAAATTCCCGCCAGAGGTTAAAACAGTAAACATGATCCACGCGACTCACACATTCACGAGAAGGCATGAACGCGTGCTCAGAGACGCGCACGATGAAGAGCCCATCGTACCCACATATGACTACTGGATGTCTCGTCCGATCACTTCCGATCACATGGATGGCCGAACTAGTATTCGACGCGGAGGATCACATGCCTTGGTGCTTGACCCAATAATCGACGGATACCGTCTCACCTCGGTCCTCATGGATGGCGGCAGTAGTCTCAACTTAATATACGAGGACACTGTTCGCAGAATGGGGATACACCCATCCAGAATTAGCCAAAGCAACACCGCCTTTGAAGGGGTGATGCCAGGCATTGAAGCCTACGGCAGGGGCTTCGTCGTGCTGGAAGTAACTTTCGGCTCCCCAGGCAACTCCAGAAGCGAAGAACTATTCTTCACCATCGCACCCTTCCAAAGCGGCTATCACACATTGCTCGGAAGAACGGCCTTCGCCCGCTTCAACGCATTGCCGCACTATGGCTACCTTAAACTCAAGATGCCCGGTCCCCGTGGCGTCATTACCATCAGCAGAACCAGAGAGCGCTCCTCACACGCAGAGGAACACGTGACAGCCCTGGCGGCCGGACTATAGGCGGCCTCCAATATCAGAAAACATGACTGGTCATTAAGACCACAGACACGGTTAGACGAGTCCGGTAGCCCGGATAAAATTCAACTGGGCATCGTATATGTAATCCCATAGCAGAAACCAGGGGCTATAAATATTTATTACAGCTCCACACTTGCCTCATCCTTATTGGCAGGCCAACATTTTACACTTTTACTATCCATCGCATACTTACGTTGTACTCTCCTATGAGTTTTCCTTTTTTCCACAGACAACGCTCGCGCGATACCCTTCCAGGATACGACACAACGGAGACAAAGGCGCACACGTGCAGCAGGGCCCCGTTTAATAGGTTTCTTTTTAGATTAAGCCCCTGTGTAAACCTTTTCTATTGCCTCTTGTTGTTTAAACCATCCCATGGGTTCCATACCCACAGAGGATACTGTCGTTATTGGCATTTCGCCACGACAGATTACCGCACGTACCTGGAAACATAGGGTTCATAATGAATGGGCATTCTTGAGCCCATCTTCTGTTATAAAGTCCAAACGCCTTCGAGAGTGTTCGGCGTCATGAGTTTGGCCTTATATGCATAAGCTCCGAATCATGTCTTTGGTCAAATGTTGGGTTTGCCCGGCTCCTGGGTTTGCCGCCTTACGTTCCGTTATAATCGGCTAAGGCAGGCCAAAGGAGAACTACTGCGATTGTGCCCTAGTTATTCCGGATGAGTGCCTCAGTAGAGAAAGCCGAAAACTGACTGTCATGATACAGCGAGAGACTGTTCAACCACTCAAATACTCACTGGAATCTTTAGGATTCCTCCGCATTAACGAAGGGCTGTTTCCCGGCCATGTACACACACGCCCGTATTCGGATGCACGCGAAGGTACCAGGGGCTACATAGCAGCCCCACCATTATACTCCCATGACTAAGCGAAAGTGTTACAGCTATATAGTCCGGTTGCCTAGTTCGAAGTGCGATCACCTCCTTAATGGACCAAGACGTTGGATCAAGTGTGATTAAGCATATTTTTTCGCGAACACCCCCGCATTGTATGCGTCGGGGCTGAAGCCAACGACTGCTATCTTTCGGACTACTTATACATATAAGAACGGCCGTACATGGGACATAATCATATTTTCAGGCAAAAAATATAAATATAGCCTCATAATCAAAATAAACATTTGTTTTTACAATGATTCGACTTATCACTCGAACAAAACATTCTTCGAGCACTGCACCTCTATTAGGCGAGCACCTTCTGTGACCTGCGCCAAGTAGTGCTCGGCCGGATATTGGCCTCCTGCTGGAACCTGGGTCGCTATAATGGTGGCCTCCATATCAGTCCAATAGGCTTTAACGTGGGCAAGAGCCATCTGCGCACCCTCTATGCATGCCGACCTCCTCATGGCGTCAATCCGAGACACGGACCCAAGGAATTGCTGCACCAAACCAAAGTAACTGTCCGGCTTGGGCCCCTTCGGCCAAAGATGGTCCATCACAGACCACATTGCAAGACCGGACAGTCCGTGAAGCTCCGCCATAGCAGCCACCTTCTCATTTAGTGGCAGCGGACGAGTGGGAGCATTGAATTGCGACCAGAAAAGCTTCTCCACTTCCTTATCACCTTGATCCTCGAAGAACTTGGCAGCGTCAGCCGTACTATTCGTCAAGTCCGCATATGCGTCTGCAGGACTCCAGCACCCAGCCAGGGGAGCATACTTTGGATCCAAAAACTTTGTCCGCTGTAAGTAGGAGCCCCCAACCACGATTTTGTTAGCCTGTTGGAGCTCCTCCTGCATACCTCGGATCTCGGTCCGCATCTCCTTGGCGGCATTAAGTGCCTTGTCCAGCTCGACCGAACTAGCCTTATTCTCCTTCTCAAGGAGTACATACCGGTCGGTGGCATTTTTCAACTCCTCAGCCATATCGGCTATCTTTTCCTCGCTTCAGCGATGAGCAGCCTGTTAGGCTCTCAATTCCTCGGCCGCCTTTAGGGCAGACGCATTGCTAGCCCGAGCTTGTTCCTTGGCCTGAGCAAGTTCCGCCCTCAGGACCTCCACGGCAGCAACACCATCTGCAGTACAAACACATTGCATTAATATTATACCACTCTTGCGTTTTCCTATACAACATAATAAGGGAAGCAGAGCACATACCCTGGGATTCTTCCAGCCGTTTGTTCACCAGCGTGATATCGACATCAATAGATCCGATCTGCCTCCTTAGTTCGGCAACCTCAACAGACTGGTCGGCTGCCGGATCTTGAGATACCTGCGCACATGTACGGCACAATCATTACTATGTGATCCCCCGTTTGCCGCCTATGGCGGGCAACCAGAGTCTCAGGGGCTACTATCCATAGGGAGCACACCTAGCGCGTGCTTCACAACCAAAAAATAGTGCATTTTCACTACATACCTCAAAGCCCTTGAGCAGGCTTGTAAATGCCTCGTTCAAACCGCTGGTAGCGGATGAAATCTTCGTGAGCACCATGCTCATTAAAGAGCGGTGCTTCTCCGAGAGCGCGGTTCGCTCCAGAAGGCCTATCAGTACGTCCGGCCGGACATCGAACTGCGCCGGACCCTTCTCATTACCCCCCGTGGGAGCCAAACGCTCTGGGCTCAGGGCGAGGACGGGTTCGCTTCCGGCTTCAGCAAATCCGGACTCCTCCGTGACGACACCTCAGTGTCGCCCACTTCATGAGGCGGAGAGGTGGGTGGGGTCTCGCTCTCCATCATCTCCGGAGGAAGATCCCCCGAAGATGAACTCTGTTGAGAGGAGCTGCTCGACGGACTGCAAAAGACGAAGTCCCGGTTATGAATCCCGGAGAAACACCATACCTTTGAATTAACGATTAACTTACAACTCGATGAAGTGCTGGCTCGTTGGTGGGCATGACGCGGTGAGGGTGCCCGTTGCGGTAGAGCCCCCTGGTGATGTCTTCTTCCCTTGCTTGGGTATCTCCGCCTCCAAGTCTTCAGAGGCGTCCCTCTTCCTCCCGCGTGGGGAGGAGACTTCGACCTCCCCTTCCCGACTATCCTCCCCAGGGGAGGTATCGATTCCCCTGGTTTGGATGCGTAGTGTGTGAAGTTCAGTTTCACCGCCCTTTCCTTCGCCTTTCCCTGAGAGGATTTTGCTGAGCACCAGACCAAGCATCTTGGCCATGGTTGGGCCAGGCGAGCCTTCAGGAAGTGGCGCCGGACACCTGTTTCTCTCCGCCTTGGTGAGCCATTCCTGGCCACAGAGGGTTTTTCAGAATATTGGTTATGATAAATATAAATGAAGTGTCCGGCTTTAAGGTTACTTACTTGGGCATCTAGGCGATTGCAGCTTAGGCCCGCATCCTCGGTGGTGTCCGGACACTTTACTTGTGGTTCGAAGAATAATTTACACATCCCTTCAAGCTTCAGGCCGAAGAAGTGCTTAATAGTCCGCAGACCCTCCGGATTAAACTCCCACATCTGGAGAGGCCGACGCTTGCACGGCAACATCCGTCGGATTAGCATCACTTGCATTATGCTGACAAGATTTATGTCCCTCTCAATAAGCTCCCGGATGCGATTCTGCAGTTCTGGTACATCACCGGCGGGCCCCCAATTCCGTCCTACGTCGGTCCAAGACGCCAACTGCGATGGAGGGCCCAAGCGGAACTCGGGGGCGGCTACCCACTTCGTGCCTCTGGGAGCCGTAATATAAAACCACCTCCGTTGCCATACATCGGATACTTCCGGGAAAGAACCCTCTGGCCATGGGGCATCAGCATTCCTGCTTATAATAGCACCTCCGCACTCCGCATGTCGCCCCTCGATCATCTGCGGCTTCACATGGAAGGTCTTGAGCCATAAGCCGAAGTGTGGGTTGACATGGAGAAAAGCCTCGCACATAATAATAAACGACGAGATATGGAGGATAGCGTCTGGAGCCAGATCATGAAAATCCAAGCCGTAGAGAACATGAGCCCCCTCACAAAGGGGTCGAGGGTGAGGCCCAGGCCTCGGAGGAAGTGAGGGACAAACACGATGCTCTCATTGGGCTCCGGCGTAGGGATAACTTGCCCTGGAGCAGGAAGCCTGTGCTGGATATCGGCGGTCAGTTATTCGACCTCCCTAAGTTAGTAATGTCCTCCTCTTGGATCAAGGAGGCCACCCACCGGCCTTTTGCGTCGGATCCGGACATACTGGAGGATCTGGGGTGTTGGAGCTTAGGTTTTGAGTGCTGGAGCTCGAGGTGCGAGAAGGAGCAAGAGAGGTGGAAAAGAGGTGTAGGCCTCGACTCCTTTATAAAGGGGACGAATATAAAGAGTCCTCAGCGTGACCACTCGAGACTTATCTAAAAATACACGGAGTCATAGCAACGGTCGCCGTGGGGTCGCACACGCCCGTATTGATGAAAGATCCCATAATAAGAGGAACACGATCTCTGCTTTGGCAGGACATGCCAATAAAACCGCCTCACAACGCGAGTCGAGGTGAAGCAGGAAACGCTGGTTCGTGTTGGACCAGGCCACAATGCAAGGGCACGACGTACAAAGATTTCCAGCAGAACAGATTTATGCTATGTTCCCTACAATGGTGTGTGGAGATCATCTTGCAGATCCAGACACGGTCTATGTGTTGGATAATAACCTTGGAGTATTCGGAAGGAAGAACCCACCTTGCAATGCCGAAGACAAAACTGCACGCCGGACTCATCGTCATTTAAGCCTGGTTTAGGGGCTACTGAGGGAGTCCTGGATTAGGGGGTATCCGGACAGCCAGACTATATACATCATCCGGACTATTGAAGCGTGAAGATACAAGACTCAAGACTTTGGCCCGTGTCCGGATGGGACTCTCCTTTGCGTGGAAAACAAGCTTGGCGATCCGGATATTATGTTTCCTTCCTTGTAACCGACTCCATGTAAACCCTAGCCCTTTTCAGTGTCTATATAAACCGGAGAGGATGGTCCTTAGAAGGCCGATCACAATGACAATCATACCATCATAGGCTATCTTCTTGGGTTTAGCCTCTACGATCTCGTGGTAGATCTACTCTTGTACTACTCATATCTTCAATATTAATCATGAAGGAAGTAGGGTTTTACCTCCATCGAGAGGGCCCGAACCTGGGTAAACATTGTGTCCCTTGCTTCATGTTACCATCAGCCCAAGACGCACAGATCGGGACCCCCTACCCGAGATCCACCGGTTTTGACACCGATAACGCTCCCCTCCCGCGCCGGTCGATGCCGCGTCCTCTGCCCCGCGGCCGCGTGCCCTGCACCGGCTGGCTCTGCGCCACCCGACCTCCTCCATCGCGCGCCTGGCAAGTGCTGCTCCACACGCGCGACTGGCAAGCGCTGCTCCACAAGCGCGACTTCGGTTGTCTAGCTGCGCTGGTGCCGCGCCCCGGCCGGGTGCTCCTCCGCATCGACCGCCGGCCGGGTCGGCCCGCGATGGCCCCGAGCCGCCTATTCCACGGCCTTGGCCGCCACCCCAGCCAGGTGCAGCCATCGCCACCTGCTCCACAGCCGGTCGCCGGCTACCTCCCGTGTTGCCCGCCGCTATCGCGCCCACCGGCTCCGCCCCGCTCGCCTGACCGCCTCCATGTTCCCACAACCTCGCTCCCGCCGACTGCGTCCGCGTCAACCTCACTGCTGCTGTCGGCCGCTGCCGCTTCCCCCTTGCTCTCAAGAAAAGAAACAGACAGTAAAAGAAAGATCCGGCTGAGGGAAAAAGCAAAGGCCGACTGTCCAGCAGGTGGAGAAAAGAAAAGAGTCCGACATGAAAGAAAGGGCCGGGTGCCCAGCCGGCTGGCAGTGCAGAAAAAGAAAAATGAGTTGATTGCCCATCCGACTGCTAAGAAAGAAAAGTCAAGCCGGCTGCCCAAGAAGCAAAAGAAAAAAAGAAGGGTCCGACTCCCCTCGTGGAGCCGGACTGAAAGAGAAGAGAAAAAGAGGCTGACCGCTCAGCAGGATAAAAAGAGAAAAGATGCCGGCTGCCCCGCGTGGAGCCGGCCAGAAAAGTCAGTGGCCGAGTGCTTAAACAGAAAGAAAAGAAAGAAGAGTTAGGTTGCCGGCTTGCGCTAAAAAAAACTACGCGTCCGGCTGCCCGTAGCCAGTAGAAAAGAAAGAGAAGGAAAAATATTGTTGCCGGGTGGAAAAAAATCAGGCCGGATGCCCACCCGACTGCTCTTACAGAATAAGCGTCCGGCTGTCGACAACCGGCAGAAGAAAAAAGACAAAGTAGTTGCCGGGAGATCCGGCTCGACTGCTCAGCAGTCTGCCCGAATCTCGGGGGGCTACACCCAGCGGGTGCGCTGACGCGCCCCGTGAGAAAGAAGATAAAGTAGTCGCTGGGAGATCTGGCCCGACTTCTCAGCAGTCGGCCCGAATCTCGGGGGCTACACCCAGCGGATGCGCTCATACGCCCCCACGAGAAAGAAGATAAAGTAGTCGCCGGGAGATCCACCCCAACTGCTCAGCAGTCGGCACGAATCTCGGGGGGCTACACCCAGCAGGTGCGCTGACGCGCCCCCGCGAAGAAGAAGACAGAGAAGTCGTCGGGAGATCCGGCCCGACTGCTCAGCAGTTAGCCCGAATCTCGGGGGCTACACCCAGCGGGTGCGCTGACGCACCCCCGCGAGGAAGAAGAAAAAGTAGTTGCCGGGAGATCTGGCCCGACTGCTTACCAGTCGGCCCGAATCTCAGGGCTACACCCAGTGGGTGCGCTGACGCGCCCCCACGGAAGATTGCAAGAAACAAAAGCAAGAGACAAGAGAAGCGTTTTTTCCAGCTGCCAGCAGCCGGCAGAAGAAGAAAAAGGGTGCTGCAAGACGCCTTGGTGCCCGGCAGGTCGAGCTTGACCGACCGGGACCCCCCTTCGAGCACCCGGAGGCCCGAAGGCTACACCCAGCGGGTGCACCGACACGCTCAGCAAGCGCTGAGCCGCGCCGACTGTCTTCGGCAAACTCCGCCTCGCCTACATAAGAATCAATGTGAACTCCTCACCCGCATATTTTTTCACCGCGAGAGCACGGATGCTCGGGGGCTATCTCCGCATTTTATTACAGTTGCAGCACTGTTCGCCCCGGCGCCAGCCAGAGTTGGCCCGGGGGCTGGCCGCTTGGCCTGAGACGTTTGTTCCCGCAGACGGCTTAGTAGCATGCGCGGTACCAAAGGCCCACTCTTAGTCACATACCGCAGAGCGGCTGTCCGGCTAGCAAGAGTGAAGGCTGGAGGCCACCCACGTGAAAAACGTCCGGGAAGAAAAACGGTTCGGGCCACCCGATTGTTTTCTTTATGAGTATCTGCTCAGTTAAATTCGCTCCCAGAGTCTGAGTATTGTACACTCCACTCTACGGCCCACTCTCAGCCACAGACCGCAGAGCAGCTGTCCGGCAAGCGAGAGCACAAGACAAAGAGTGGAGGGAACATGAAAGAGATTGAAGGGGGCTCGGACAAAACCTAGTCGGCACCCTCCGCATAAAACTTGCAGTGCTAAAAGCAATCATTTGATATATCTGTGTGAACTAACTTTGTCTTTTGCATGATCATTTCCATGAACACCTCCCAAAAAACCTCAGCCCAACTTTCCCAAGTTGCCCGGAGGCTTGGGGGCTACTGTCGGAGTAATTGGCCACGGATACCCCAAAGACGGCTAGACAATAATTCAAGACATCGTGGCTAGCAAAGCCCCTCAGTCCGACTGCCCGGCTGCTCCTGCCGGCTCCCCGTCCGACTGCTCTGCCCGGCCGGCTGCCGGCTGCCGGCTACCGACTGCGCCGACCAGCCGGCTGTCGATTGCGTCAACCAGCCGGCTGCCGACTGCAGCCTGACCCGACACTGACAAGACATCAACGAGACGGACGTACTGCGACGTCATCTACAGTGTACCGTGTCCCCTGGGCATTGATTTATAAAATGCCCCAGGGCACAAGCATGACATGCACCATGCCTAGCCCATGCCACTACACAGCTTGGTTTGTAAGCTACCCAAGGTATCTTACAACCAACGCTACCACCACCCATGCCTACCACTATATAAGCTAGCTATCCATCCATCCATCCACACACACGTATGAGTACACATACTCATTCGACCACACATGGCCAGGCAAATGTGCCACACTAGCTAGCTAGCTCTCATTGCTACTGATCTCAGATACAGCTCCAGGAGCACCTTGTACTGCCCGATGTATACCCCACATATATATTCAGACATGCAGGAGTAGGGGTATTATCTCTCCGGAGAGCCCTGAACCTGGGTAAACTAGTGCGTGCTACTCGCATACTCATCCCTAGATATTCCGGCAGCAGTCTTTCCCACCATGATAAGCCATCCCTTGGCATATGTCGCACCCAACCCCCGACAATTGGTATCAGAGCCTTGGTCTCCATTGCTTTGGTTTAATCACCATTGGAGGAAGATGGATGAGTCTACGATTGGGAGTATTAGACGTAGAGTGCCTATGCTTGATGGAGAGTTCTATAGTGAGTGGAAAAATGAGATGCTTGGAATTTTTCATGAATATCACTTGAACAAGTACATAACTACTCCTTGTGAACCCCTTGTTGACCCCTTGCATCCTACCCCTGATGAGTCTCTTGACATGATTCACAATCTTAGAACTATCAATCTTATCACTAGAGGTTTGCCTAGAAATTTGATTAGTCACTTGCCAACTCTTGATTGTGCTTATACTATATGGATATTTCTTGAGGAACGATTTCCAGTCTATTCCTTGAAAAACTTAGATGAGATTCTTCACAAGTCTATTGCTTTGAAGAAGATGAATCCCAGTGATACTAAGTTTGGAGATTGTTTATTTGAGCTTCGTGACCTTATGCGTGCGAAAGGAGATGTTGGAATTATTAGCAATATCATTTCCGAAACTATTAGAATTCATAGAGATGAACATTCTCAAAATCATATATCTAATGAATCACTCTCTCTAGGAAATGATCATTTGCAAGACGATGTTGAACATGGATACTATGATGAGGATGATGATAGTGACCTTGATCTTGAAGAGTCTATGAGACACTTTGGTCTTATGGCTAACCTTCGCGGCTACATTGCCGGAGGAAAGGAATGGGTCCTTGAAAGTGGATGTACCGATCACATGACCGGAGACAAAGATATGTTTCATGAGCTTGCTGAAAACGACGGCCCTCAAAAGTATGTCACTTTTGGTGATAACTCAAAGGGTAAGGTGGTTGGCCTCGGTAAGGTGGCCATCTGACATGAAAACTCCATACAAAATGTTATGCTCGTTGAATATCTTCGCTATAATCTATTTTCTGTATCTAGACTAGCTGACTTTGGATTCAATGTCCTATTTACTAAAGTAGATTGCCAAGTGTTTCAAAGGTATAATCATAAAATGGTCTTTACCGGCATATGTAGAGGTGATCTATACATTGTTGATTTCACTAAAAAGGCTCAACCTAGAACTTGCTTAATTGCTAAATCCTCTAAAGGCTGCTTGTGGCATAGACGGTTAGGTCATGTGGGCATGCAAAATCTTGACAAGCTTATTAAAGGTGATCACATCCTTGGTGTTAAAGATGTCATATTTGACAAGGATAGACTTTGCAGTGCTTGCGAAGCAGGAAAACAGGTTGGAGGAAGCCACCCTGTGAAGAACATCATGACCATGAGGAGACCGCTCGAGCTACTTCACATGGATCTTTTTGCTCCCAATGCCTACAAGAGTCTTGGTGGTAAATGTTACCTCTTGAGCACTGTGTTAGTTTTCCCTTGAAGAGGAAAGGGTGATGCAGCAAAGTAGCATAAGTATTTCTCTCAGTTTTTGAGAACCAAGGTATCAATCCAGTAGGAGGCTCCTCAAAAGTCCCTCGTACCTACACAAACAAACAAGAACCTCGCAACCAACGCAATAAAGGGGTTGTCAATCCCTTCACCGTAACTTGCAAAAGTGAGATCTGATAGAGATAATAAGATAAGATAAATATTTTTGGTATTTTTATGATATAGATTGGAAAGTAAAGATTGCGAATAAAGATATATGGGAAACTTATATGATAAAAGATAGACCCGGGGGCCATAGGTTTCACTAGTGGCTTCTCTCAGAAATAGCATAAGTATTACGATGGGTGAACAAATTACTGTCGAGCAATTGATAGAAAAGTGCATAGTTATGAGATTATCTAGGCATGATCATGTATATAGGCATCACATCCGCAACAAGTAGACCGATATGATTCTGCATCTACTACTATTACTCCACACATCGACCGACTCCTGCCTGCATCTAGAGTATTAAGTTCATAAGAACAGAGTAATGCATTAAGCAAGATGACATGATGTAGAGGGATAAACTCAAACAATATGATATAAACCCCATCTTTTTATCCTCGATGGCAACAATACAATACGTGCCTTACTGCCCCTACTGTCACTGGGAAAGGACATAGCAAGATTGAACCCAAAGCTAAGCACTTCTCCCATTGCAAGAAAGATCAATCTAGTAGGTCAAACCAAACTGATAATTCGAAGAGACTTGCAAAGATAACCCAATCATACATAAAATAATTCAGAGGAGATTCAAATATTTCTCATAGATAAACTTGATCATAAACCCACAATTCATCGGATCTCGACAAACACACCGCAAAAAGAGTTACATCGAATAGATCTCCAAGAAGATCGGGGAGAACTTTGTATTGAGATTCAAAGAGAGAGAAGAAGCCATCTAGATAATAACTATGGACTCGAAGGTCTATGGTAAACTACTCACAACTCATCGGAGAGGCCTTGGAGATGATGTAGAGGCCCTCCATGGTCGATTCCCCCTCCGGCGGAGCACCGACGAAGGCTCCAAGATGGGATCTCACGGATACAGAAGGTTGCGGCAGTGGAAATAGTTTTTCGTGGTGCTCCTGGATGTTTTCTGTGTACGTGGATATATATAGGCGAAGGAGGTAGGTCAGGGGAGCCACGAGGGGCCCACGAGGGTGGGGGGCGCGCCCACCCCCTAGGGCGCGCCCTCCTGCCTCGTGGCCGCCTCGGCTGCTTCTTGACGTCCACTCCAAGTCTCCTAGATTGAGTTTGTTGCAAAAAGATTGCTCCCAAAGGTTTCATTCCGTTTGGACTCTGTTTGATATTCCTTTTCTTCGAAACACTGAAATAGGCAAAAAAATAGCATTTCAGGCTGGGCCTCCGGTTAGTAGGTTAGTCCGAAAAATGATATAAAAGTGTAAAGTAAAGCCCAATAACATCCAAAACGGGTAATATAATAGCATGGAACAATAAAAAATTATAGATACGTTGGAGACGTATCAAGCATCCCCAAGCTTAATTCCCGCTCGTCCTCGAGTAGGTAAATGATAAAAACAGAATTTTTGATGTGGAATGCTACCTAGCATAATTCTCAATGTAATTTTCTTTATTGTGGCATGAATGTCCAGATCCAAATGATTCAAAATAAAAGTTCATATTGACATAAGAAATAGTAATACTTCAAGCATACTAACAAAGCAATCATGTCTCCTTAAAATAACATGGCTAAAGAAAGCTATCCCTACAAAATCATATAGTCTGGTTATGCTCTATCTTCATCACACAAAGTATTTAATCATGCACAACCCCGATGACAAGCCAAGCAATTGTTTCATACTTTTATGTTCTCAAACTTTTTCAACTTTCACGCGATACATGATCGTGAGCCATGGACATAGCACTATATGTGGAATAGAATGGTGGTTGTGGAGAAGACAAAAAAAGGAGAAGATAGTCTCACATCAACTAGGCGTATCAACGGGCTATGGAGGTGGCCTTGCCACAAATGCGATGTCAACTACATGATCATGCAAAGAGAAATATGACAATGATGGAGCGTGTCATAATAAACGGAACGATGGAAAGTTGCATGGCAATATATCTCGGAATGGCTATGGAAAAGCCATAATAGGTAGGTATGGTTATGATAAATATAAATGAAGTGTCCGGCTTTAAGGTTACTTACTTGGGCATCTAGGCGATTGCAGCTTAGGCCCGCATCCTCGATGGTGTCCGGACACTTTACTTGTGGTTCGAAGAATAATTTACACATCCCTTCAAGCTTCAGGCCGAAGAAGTGCTTAATAGTCCGCGGACCCTCCGGATTAAACTCCCACATCTGGAGAGGCCGACGCTTGCACGGCAACATCCGTCGGATTAGCATCACTTGCATTATGCTGACAAGATTTATGTCCCTCTCAATAAGCTCCCGGATGCGATTCTGCAGTTCTGGTACATCACCGGCGGGCCCCCAATTCCGTCCTACGTTGGTCCAAGACGCCAACTGCGATGGAGGGCCCAAGCGGAACTCGGGGGCGGCTACCCACTTCGTGCCTCTGGGAGCCATAATACAAAACCACCTCCGTTGCCATACATCGGATACTTCCGGGAAAGAACCCTCTGGCCATGGGGCATCAACATTCCTGCTTATAATAGCACCTCCGCACTCCGCATGTCGCCCCTCGATCATCTGCGGCTTCACATGGAAGGTCTTGAGCCATAAGCCGAAGTGTGGGTTGACATGGAGAAAAGCCTCGCACATAATAATAAACGACGAGATA
Source organism: Triticum dicoccoides (assembly GCF_002162155.2). NCBI lineage: Eukaryota > Viridiplantae > Streptophyta > Magnoliopsida > Poales > Poaceae > Triticum > Triticum dicoccoides. Next base: position 627,861,136 of record NC_041391.1, read on the forward strand.
TGGAGGATAGCGTCTGGAGCCAGATCATGAAAATCCAAGCCGTAGAGAACATGAGCCCCCTCACAAAGGGGTCGAGGGTGAGGCCCAGGCCTCGGAGGAAGTGAGGGACAAACACGACGCTCTCATTGGGCTCCGGCGTAGGGATAACTTGCCCTGGAGCAGGAAGCCTGTGCTGGATATCGGCGGTCAGTTATTCGACCTCCCTAAGTTAGTAATGTCCTCCTCTTGGATCAAGGAGGCCACCCACCGGCCTTTTGCGTCGGATCCGGACATACTGGAGGATCTGGGGTGTTGGAGCTTAGGTTTTGAGTGCTGGAGCTCGAGGTGCGAGAAGGAGCAAGAGAGGTGGAAAAGAGGTGTAGGCCTCGACTCCTTTATAAAGGGGACGAATATAAAGAGTCCTCAGCGTGACCACTCGAGACTTATCTAAAAATACACGGAGTCATAGCAACGGTCGCCGTGGGGTCGCACACGCCCGTATTGATGAAAGATCCCATAATAAGAGGAACACGATCTCTGCTTTGGCAGGACATGCCAATAAAACCGCCTCACAAGGCGAGTCGAGGTGAAGCAGGAAACGCCGGTTCGTGTTGGACCAGGCCACAATGCAAGGGCACGACGTACAAAGATTTCCAGCAGAACAGATTTATGCTATGTTCCCTACAATGGTGTGTGGAGATCATCTTGCAGATCCAGACACGGTCTATGTGTTGGATAATAACCTTGGAGTATTCGGAAGGAAGAACCCACCTTGCAATGCCGAAGACAAAACTGCACGCCGGACTCATCGTCATTGAAGCCTGGTTTAGGGGCTACTGAGGGAGTCCTGGATTAGGGGGTATCCGGACAGCCGGACTATATACATCATCCGGACTATTGAAGCATGAAGATACAAGACTCAAGACTTTGGCCCGTGTCCGGATGGGACTCTCCTTTGCGTGGAAAACAAGCTTGGCGATCCGGATATTATGTTTCCTTCCTTGTAACCGACTCCATGTAAACCCTAGCCCTTTTCAGTGTCTATATAAACCGGAGAGGATGGTCCTTAGAAGGCCGATCACAATGACAATCATACCATCATAGGCTATCTTCTTGGGTTTAGCCTCTACGATCTCGTGGTAGATCTACTCTTGTACTACTCATATCTTCAATATTAATCATGAAGGAAGTAGGGTTTTACCTCCATCGAGAGGGCCCGAACCTGGGTAAACATTGTGTCCCTTGCTTCCTGTTACCATCAGCCCAAGACGCACAGATCGGGACCCCCTACCCGAGATCCGCCGGTTTTGACACCGATAACGCTCCCCTCCCGCGCCGGTCGATGCCGCGTCCTCTGCCCTGCGGCCGCGTGCCCTGCACCGGCTGGCTCTGCACCACCCGACCTCCTCCATCGCGCGCCTGGCAAGTGCTGCTCCACACGCGCGATTGGCAAGCGCTGCTCCACACGCGCGACTTCGGCTGTCTAGCTGCGCTGGCGCCGCGCCCCAGCCGGGTGCTCCTCCGCATCGACCGTCGGCCGGGTCGGCCCGTGATGGCCCCGAGCCGCCTGTTCCACGGCCTTGGCCGCCACCCCAGCCAGGTGCAGCCATCGCCACCTGCTCCACAGCCGGTCGCCGGCTACCTCCCGTGTTGCCCGCCGCTATCGCGCCCACCGGCTCCGCCCCGCTCGCCTGACCGCCTCCATGTTCCCACAACCTCGCTCCCGCCGACTGCGTCCGCGTCAACCTCACTGCTGCTGTCGGCCGCTGCCGCTTCCCCCTTGCTCTCAAGAAAAGAAACAGACAGTAAAAGAAAGATCCGGCTGAGGGAAAAAGCAAAGGCCGACTGTCCAGCAGGTGGAGAAAAGAAAAGAGTCCGACATGAAAGAAAGGGCCGGGTGCCCAGCCGGCTGGCAGTGCAGAAAAAGAAAAATGAGTTGATTGCCCATCCGACTGCTAAGAAAGAAAAGTCAAGCCGGCTGCCCAAGAAGCAAAAGAAAAAAAGAAGGGTCCGACTCCCCTCGTGGAGCCGGACTGAAAGAGAAGAGAAAAAGAGGCTGACCGCTCAGCAGGATAAAAAGAGAAAAGATGCCGGCTGCCCCGCGTGGAGCCGGCCAGAAAAGTCAGTGGCCGAGTGCTTAAACAGAAGAAAAGAAAGAAGAGTTAGGTTGCCGGCTTGCGCTAAAAAAACTGCGCGTCCGGCTGCCCGTAGCCAGTAGAAAAGAAAGAGAAGGAAAAATATTGTTGCCGGGTGGAAAAAAATCAGGCCGGATGCCCACCCGACTGCTCTTACAGAATAAGCGTCCGGCTGTCGACAACCGGCAGAAGAAAAAAGACAAAGTAGTTGCCGGGAGATCCGGCTCGACTGCTCAGCAGTCTGCCCGAATCTTGGGGGGCTACACCCAGCGGGTGCGCTGACGCACCCCGTGAGAAAGAAGATAAAGTAGTCGCTGGGAGATCCGTCCCGACTTCTCAGCAGTCGGCCCGAATCTCGGGGGCTACACCCAGCGGATGCGCTGATGCGCCCCCGCGAGAAAGAAGATAAAGTAGTCGCCGGGAGATCCACCCCAACTGCTCAGCAGTCGGCACGAATCTCAGGGGGCTACACCCAGCAGGTGCGCTGACGCGCCCCCGCGAAGAAGAAGACAGAGAAGTCGTCGGGAGATCCGGCCCGACTGCTCAGCAGTTAGCCCGAATCTCGGGGGCTACACCCAGCGGGTGCGCTGACGCACCCCCGTGAGGAAGAAGAAAAAGTAGTTGCCGGGAGATCCGGCCCGACTGCTTACCAGTCGGCTCGAATCTCAGGGCTACACCCAGTGGGTGCGCTGACGCGCCCCCACGGAAGATTGCAAGAAACAAAAGCAAGAGACAAGAGAAGCGTTTTGTCCAGCTGCCAGCAGCCGTCAGAAGAAGAAAAAGGGCGCTGCAAGACGCCTTGGTGCCCGGCAGGTCGAGCTTGACCGACCGGGACCCCCCTTCGAGCACCCGGAGGCCCGAAGGCTACACCCAGCGGGTGCACCGGCACGCTCAGCAAGCGCTGAGCCGCGCCGACTGTCTTCGGCAAACTCCGCCTCGCCTACACGAGAATCAATGTGAGCTCCTCACCCGCATATTTTTTCACCGCGAGAGCACGGATGCTCGGGGGCTATCTCCGCATTTTATTACAGTTGCAGCACTGTTCGCCCCGGCGCCAGCCAGAGTTGGCCGGGGGCTGGCCGCTTGGCCTGAGACGTTTGTTCCCGCAGACGGCTTAGTAGCATGCGCGGTACCAAAGGCCCACTCTTAGTCACATACCGCAGAGCGGCTGTCCGGCTAGCAAGAGTGAAGGCTGGAGGCCACCCACGTGAAAAACGTCCGGGAAGAAAAACGGTTCGGGCCACCCGGCTGTTTTCTTTATGAGTATCTGCTCTGTTAAATTCGCTCCCAGAGTCTGAGTATTGTACACTCCACTCTACGGCCCACTCTCAGCCACAGACCGCAGAGCAGCTGTCCGGCAAGCGAGAGCACAAGACAAAGAGTGGAGGGAACATGAAAGAGATTGAAGGGGGCTCGGACAAAACCTAGTCGGCACCCTCCGCATAAAACTTGCAGTGCTAAAAGCAATCATTTGATATATCTGTGTGAACTAACTTTGTCTTTTGCATGATCATTTCCATGAACACCTGCCAAAAAACCTCAGCCCAACTTTCCCAAGTTGCCCGGAGGCTTGGGGGCTACTGTCGGAGTAATTGGCCACGGATACCCCAAAGACGGCTAGACAATAATTCAAGACATCATGGCTAGGAAAGCCCCTCAGTCCGACTGCCCGGCTGCTCCTGCCAGCTCCCCGTCCGACTGCTCTGCCCGGCCGGCTGCAGGCTGCCGGCTACCGACTGCACCGACCAGCCGGCTGTCGATTGCGTCAACCAGCCGGCTGCCGACTGCAGCCCGACCCAACACTGACAAGACACCAACGAGACGGACGTACTGCGACGTCATCTACAGTGTACAGTGTCCCCTGGGCATTGATTTATAAAATGCCCCAGGGCACAAGCATGACATGCACCATGCCTAGCCCATGCCACTACACAGCTTGGTTTGTAAGCTACCCAAGGTAGCTTACAACCAACGCTACCACCACCCATGCCTACCACTATATAAGCTAGCTATCCATCCATCCATCCACACACACGTATGAGTACACATACTCATTCGACCACACATGGCCAGGCAAATGTGCCACACTAGCTAGCTAGCTCTCATTGCTACTGATCTCAGATACAGCTCCAGGAGCACCTTGTACTGCCCGATGTACACCCCACATATATACTCAGACATGCAGGAGTAGGGGTATTATCTCTCCGGAGAGCCCCGAACCTGGGTAAACTAGTGCGTGCTACTCGCATACTCATCCCTGGATATTCCGGCAGCAGTCTTGCCCACCATGATAAGCCATCCCTTGGCATATGTCACACCCAACCCCCGACAATTGGTATCAGAGCCTTGGTCCCCATTGCTTTGGTTTAATCACTATTGGAGGAAGATGGATGAGTCTACGATTGGGAGTATTAGAAGTAGAGTGCCTATGCTTGATGGAGAGTTCTATAGTGAGTGGAAAAATGAGATGCTTGGAATTTTTCATGAATATCACTTGAACAAGTACATTACTACTCCTTGTGAACCCCTTGTTGACCCCTTGCATCCTACCCCTGATGAGTCTCTTGACATGATTCACAATCTTAGAACTATCAATCTTATCACTAGAGGTTTGCCTAGAAATTTGATTAGTCACTTGCCAACTCTTGATTGTGCTTATACTATATGGATATTTCTTGAGGAACGATTTCCAGTCTATTCCTTGAAAAACTTAGATGAGATTCTTCACAAGTCTATTGCTTTGAAGAAGATGAATCCCAGTGATACTAAGTTTGGAAATTGTTTATTTGAGCTTCGTGACCTTATGCGTGCCAAAGGAGATGCTGGAATTATTAGCAATATCATTTCCGAAACTATTAGAATTCATAGAGATGAACATTCTCAAAATCATATATCTAATGAATCACTCTCTCTAGGAAATGATCATTTGCAAGACAATGTTGAACATGGATACTATGATGAGGATGATGATAGTGACCTTGATCTTGAAGAGTCTATGAGACACTTTGGTCTTATGGCTAACCTTCGCGGCTACATTGCCGGAGGAAAGGAATGGGTCCTTGAAAGTGGATGTACCGATCACATGACCGGAGACAAAGATATGTTTCATGAGCTTGCTGAAAACGACGGCCCTCAAAAGTATGTCACTTTTGGTGATAACTCAAAGGGTAAGGTGGTTGGCCTCGGTAAGGTGGCCATCTGACATGAAAACTCCATACAAAATGTTATGCTCGTTGAATATCTTCGCTATAATCTATTTTCTGTATCTAGACTAGCTGACTTTGGATTCAATGTCCTATTTACTAAAGTAGATTGCCAAGTGTTTCAAAGGTATAATCATAAAATGGTCTTTACCGGCATATGTAGAGGTGATCTATACATTGTTGGTTTCACTAAAAAGGCTCAACCTAGAACTTGCTTAATTGCTAAATCCTCTAAAGGCTGCTTGTGGCATAGACGGTTAGGTCATGTGGGCATGCAAAATCTTGACAAGCTTATTAAAGGTGATCACATCCTTGGTGTTAAAGATGTCATATTTGACAAGGATAGACTTTGCAGTGCTTGCGAAGCAGGAAAACAGGTTGGAGGAAGCCACGCTGTGAAGAACATCATGACCACGAGGAGACCGCTCGAGCTACTTCACATGGATCTTTTCTCTTCCAATGCCTACAAGAATCTTGGTGGTAACTGTTACCTCTTGAGCACTGTGTTAGTTTTCCCTTGAAGAGGAAAGGGTGATGCAGCAAAGTAGCATAAGTATTTCTCTCAGTTTTTGAGAACCAAGGTATCAATCCAGTAGGAGGCTCCTCAAAAGTCCCTCGTACCTACACAAACAAACAAGAACCTCGCAACCAACACAATAAAGGGGTTGTCAATCCCTTCACCGTAACTTGCAAAAGTGAGATCTGATAGAGATAATAAGATAAGATAAATATTTTTGGTATTTTTATGATATAGATTGGAATGTAAAGATTGCGAATAAAGATATATGGGAAACTTATATGATAAAAGATAGACCCAGGGGCCATAGGTTTCACTAGTGGCTTCTCTCAGAAATAGCATAAGTATTACGATGGGTGAACAAATTACTGTCGAGCAATTGATAGAAAAGTGCATAGTTATGAGATTATCTAGGCATGATCATGTATATAGGCATCACATCCGCAACAAGTAGACCGATATGATTCTGCATCTACTACTATTACTCCACACATCGACCGACTCCTGCCTGCATCTAGAGTATTAAGTTCATAAGAACAGAGTAATGCATTAAGCACGATGACATGATGTAGAGGGATAAACTCAAACAATATGATATAAACCCCATCTTTTTATCCTCGATGGCAACAATACAATACGTGCCTTGCTGCCCCTACTGTCACTGGGAAAGGACATAGCAAGATTGAACCCAAAGCTAAGCACTTCTCCCATTGCAAGAAAGATCAATCTAGTAGGTCAAACCAAACTGATAATTCGAAGAGACTTGCAAAGATAACCCAATCATACATAAAATAATTCAGAGGAGATTCAAATATTTCTCATAGATAAACTTGATCATAAACCCAAAATTCATCGGATCTCGACAAACACACCGCAAAAAGAGTTACATCGAATAGATCTCCAAGAAGATCGGGGAGAACTTTGTATTGAGATTCAAAGAGAGAGAAGAAGCCATCTAGATAATAACTATGGACTCGAAGGTCTATGGTAAACTACTCACAACTCATCGGAGAGGCCTTGGAGATGATGTAGAGGCCCTCCATGGTCGATTCCCCCTCCGGCGGAGCACCGACGAAGGCTCCAAGATGGGATCTCACGGATACAGAAGGTTGCGGCAGTGGAAATAGTTTTTCGTGGTGCTCCTGGATGTTTTCTGTGTACGTGGATATATATAGGCGAAGGAGGTAGGTCAGGGGAGCCACGAGGGGCCCACGAGGGTGGGGGGCGCGCCCACCCCCTAGGGCGCGCCCTCCTGCCTCGTGGCCGCCTCGGCTGCTTCTTGACGTCCACTCCAAGTCTCCTAGATTGAGTTTGTTGCAAAAAGATTGCTCCCAAAGGTTTCATTCCGTTTGGACTCTGTTTGATATTCCTTTTCTTCGAAACACTGAAATAGGCAAAAAAATAGCATTTCAGGCTGGGCCTCCGGTTAGTAGGTTAGTCCGAAAAATGATATAAAAGTGTAAAGTAAAGCCCAATAACATCCAAAACGGGTAATATAATAGCATGGAACAATAAAAAATTATAGATACGTTGGAGACGTATCAAGCATCCCCAAGCTTAATTCCCGCTCGTCCTCGAGTAGGTAAATGATAAAAACAGAATTTTTGATGTGGAATGCTACCTAGCATAATTCTCAATGTAATTTTCTTTATTGTGGCATGAATGTCCAGATCCAAATGATTCAAAATAAAAGTTCATATTGACATAAGAAATAGTAATACTTCAAGCATACTAACAAAGCAATCACGTCTTCTTAAAATAACATGGCTAAAGAAAGCTATCCCTACAAAATCATATAGTCTGGTTATGCTCTATCTTCATCACACAAAGTATTTAATCATGCACAACCCCGATGACAAGCCAAGCAATTGTTTCATACTTTTATGTTCTCAAACTTTTTCAACTTTCACGCGATACATGATCGTGAGCCATGGACATAGCACTATATGTGGAATAGAATGGTGGTTGTGGAGAAGACAAAAAAAGGAGAAGATAGTCTCACATCAACTAGGCGTATCAACGGGCTATGGAGGTGGCCTTGCCACAAATGCGATGTCAACTACATGATCATGCAAAGAGCAATATGACAATGATGGAGCGTGTCATAATAAACGGAACGATGGAAAGTTGCATGGCAATATATCTCGGAATGGCTATGGAAAAGCCATAATAGGTAGGTATGGTGGCTGTTTTGAGGAAGGTATATGGTGGGTGTATGGTACCGGCGAAATTTGCGCGGCACAAGAGAGGCTAGCAATGGTGGAAGGATGAGAGTGCGTATAATCCATGGACTCAACATTAGTCATAAAGAACTCATATACTTATTGCAAAAATCTACAAGTTATTGAAACGAAGTACTACGCGCATGCTCCTAGGGGGATAGATTGGTAGGAAAAGACCATCGCTCATCCCCGACCGCCACTCATAAGGAAGACAATCAATAAATAAATCATTCTCCAACTTCATCACATAATGGTTCACCATACGTGCATGCTACGGGAATCACAAACTTCAACACAAGTATTCTTCAAATTCAAAATTACTGAACTAGCATGACTCTAATATTACCACCTTTATATCTCAAAACAATTATCAAGCATCAAATTGATCATAGCATCCAATTCACTTCCCATGATAGTTTTTATTATACCCAACTTGGATGCCCATTATTCTAGGACCAATTTTGTAACCATAGCAAATACCATGCTGTTATAAAAGACTCTCAAAATAATATAAGTGAAGCATGAGAGATCAACAATTTTTACCAAATAAAACCACCGCTGTGCTCTAAAAGATATAAGTGAAGCACTAGAGCAAAATTATCTAGCTCAAAAGATATAAGTGAAGCACATAGAGTATCCTAATGAATTCCGAATCATGTGTGTCTCTCCCAAAAGGTGTGTACAACAAGGATGATTGTGGTAAACTAAAAAGCAAAGACTCATATCATACAAGACGCTCCAAGCAAAACACATATCATGTGGCGAATAAAAATATAGCTCCAAGTAAAGTTACCGATAGACGAAGACGAAAGAGGGGATGCCTTCCGGGGCATCCCCAAGCTTAGGCTTTTGGTTGTCCTTGGATTATCTTGGGGTGCCATGGGAATCCCCAAGCTTAGGCTCTTGCCACTCCTTATTCCATAGTCCATCAAATCTTTACCCAAAACTTGAAAACTTCACAACACAAAACTCAACAGGAAATCTCATAAGCTCCGTTAGTGCAAGAAAGAAAAACCACCACATAAAGTACTATAATGAACTCATTCTTTATTTATATTGGTATTAAACCTACTTTATTCCAACTTCTCTATGGTTCATACCCCCCGATACTAGCCATAGATGCATCAAAATAAGCAAACAACACACGAAAAACAGAATCTGTCAAAAACAGAATAGTCTGTAGTAATCTGTAACTTTTGAATACTTCTGGAACTCTAAAAATCCTACCAAAATAGTAAGTCCTGGGAAATTTGTCTATTGATCTACTGCAGAAATAATCAACTAAAAATCACGTTTCTGTGATTTATTAAATTTATTCTCGTCCGCGTAAAAGTTTCTATTTTTTAGCAGAATCAAATTAACTATCACCGTAGGTTATCCTATGGTTCTACTTGGCACAAACACTAATTAAAGCATAAAACCACATCTAAACAGAGGCTAGATGAATTATTTATTACTAAACCGAAGCAAAAATCAAGGAACAAAAATAAAATTGGGTTGCCTCCCAACAAGCGCTATCTTTAACGCCCCTAGCTAGGCATAAAAGCGAGAATAGATCTAAGTATTACAATCTTTGGTATTCAATTCATAAGTGGCTCGCATTATGGATTCATAAGGTAATTTGAATTTCTTTCCAGGGAATTGTTCCATGCCTTTCCTTAATGGAAATTGGAATCTAATATTCCCTTCCTTCATATCAATAATTGCACCAATCGTTCTAAGGAAAGGTCTACCAAGAATCATAGGACATGAAAGATTGCAATCTATATCAAGAACGATAAAATCTACGGGCACATAATTCCTATTTGCAACAATAAGAACATCATTAATCCTTCCCATAGGTTTCTTATTATTGGAATCCGCAAGGTGCAAGTTTAAAGAGCAATCATCAAATTCATGGAAACCTAGCACATCACATAAAGTTTTCAGAATCGTGGAAACACTAGCACCTAAATCACACAAAGCATAGCATTCATGATCTTTATTTTGAATTTCAATAGTAGGTTCCCACTCATCATAAAGTTTTCTAGGTATAGAAACTTCCAACTCAAGTTTTTCCTCATAAGATTGCATCAGGGCATCAACAATATGTTTGGTAAAATCTTTATTTTGACTATAAGCATGAGGATAATTCAACACGGATTGCAACGAGGAAATACAATCTACCAAAGAACAAATATCATAATTAAATTCCTTGAAATCCATAATAGTGGGTTCATTGCTATGTAAAGTTTTGACCTCTCCAGTCCCACTTTTACCAAATTTAGCATCAAGATCTAAAAACTCCGAATCATTGGGACACCTTTTAACTAAACTTGACTCATCTCCAGTCCCATCATTATCAAGATTTATATTGCAAAACAAAGATTTAGTAGGGGACACATCAATACACTACAAAAAATATACACTTCCGCGATGATACGTGTTTGTCACAGTAGGTCGCGTTTTCTGTCATGCATGTACATCCATGACAATTTTATGACAGAATCAAGATAGTCATACCTATGCTATCGTAGAAGTGTTCCATGACATTACCAAAATTATCATCACGTAAGTGTCCACTTCCATGATGATAAATCACGCGTCACAGAAGTGCTTTCCTCAAGGGTGACCGACACATGGCATCCACCGTAACGAAACACCGTTAAGCTATTGGGTCAGGTTTTGGATCCGATAACCCGTTAACAGCCCCGACCAATGGGGATTTTACACGTGTAAAATCATCATTGGCTGGAGGAGACACGTGTCAGGTCCGCGTTGGCACAAGTGTCACTCATCCAATGGGCGAGACGCGCCTATGATATGTTCACACGTGGACCGGCCCATCAAGTTTAAATGGGCCAGCCCAACTAAAGGCCCACAAGATTTTGCGGACCATAATGGGCCAGCCCAGCTAAAGGCCCACGAGATTTTGTGGACCATAATGGGCTGGCCCAGCTAAAGGCCCACAAGATTTTGCGGGCCATAATGGGCCAGCACAGGTGAAGGCCCACAAGATTTTTGTGTGCCATAATGGGCCAGCCCAGGTAAAGGCCCACAAGATTCTTGCGGATCATAATGGGCTGGCCCAGCTAAAGGCCCATGAGATTTCACCAACATTAATGGGCCGACCCAGCTGTAGGCCCACAAGATTTTGAGGACCCTAGTAGGCCGGCCCATTAACCGGCTGCCATGTTTTGGGCCAAATGCTGACCCATATTTGATCCGGTCCATTAATGGCCTGCCATGTTCCGGGCCTAATGCCCATATGAGATCTGGCCCGTTAAAAGCCTACCACGTTCTGGGCCAAATTACGACCCAGATCAGGTCCGACCCTTTAAGAGGCTTTGGGCTAAATTATGGCCCATATCAGATTCGGCCCGTCAACTGGACGCTATGCTTTTGGGCCCACTTGCTAAAGGCCCATTTAGTAATTCGGCCTGATATTAGTTTCGTCCTGTTAAGGACCCGTTTAACATTTCGGCCCTATATTATTTTCGGCCTGTTAAAAGCCCGTCATATAGTTGGGCCTAACTATGGCCCGATTTGCATCCGGCCTGCTCGCAGCCGATATCTGATTGGGCCAAACAAGGGCCGAGACAATTTTGGCCTGTTAAAAGCCCATGATTTGATTCGCACAATCATGGGCCGGGGTCCATTTCGGGCTGCTGCCGGCCCGTGAGCTGTTCGGCACATTTCAAGCCCAACCTACTTCTCAGCCTCCTAAAAGCCCATTGAGTTTTCTTGTGAAAAGAGGACCGGGGGTTACTTGGCCTATTAAAGGCCCGAATCTACTAGTGGGCCAGTTTACTTTTGGCCTTTTAACGGACCAAGATGACGGGGCCCATGATGCGGATCATACATCATGATTGCATGACGACCCAATTATGTACCGTAATTTTATGGTTTGGCCGGTTTACTACGAAGACATGATATATATATATAGTAAAATAACTGCAGCATCGTGAATAAGAAAAAACCTAGACTATACAATAAAGAAATTACGACATATTACATCCACTGGGCATCAAAGTTTGCCACTATGATAATAAAGCACAAGCAGACAGCAGATTACATACACTGGTCATCAAAGATCACCACCAGTGCAAATAAACATGCCCGCAAAATAATATACAAAACCAACAGCACTTCAATAGAGTTCAAGAAAGGTTAGCCCTGCTGGGGAGCTGCAACGCAAGCAGCTGAGCAAGATGATGAGTCTGCTTTTGTTCAACACTTATATCTTCCTCACTCTGAAAGATAAACAAGCAGACATATGATAGATTTTGCACATAAAAGTATTAGTGCTGACAATTCATCACATTTCTTACTGACGAATAAAGTGACACAGTTTAAAATTGCATTAACACAATATGATATTGTTCAGGTCAAGACATGGCAGGAAATGACAGTGTGAAGGAGTTGGCAGCTTCACGACACCACTGGATTACAGATCAAGAACTCATAAGTATCAATGGTTAGTGTGCTGTCAATTTATCCCATTTCAGATTGGAAAATAAAGAGACGGTTTAAATAATAGTAGAATGATATGACATTGTTCATAGTTAAGACATTGCAGAATATGACATTGTGCTGTAGTGGGTAGGTTCACCACACCACTGGATTACGGATGAAGAACAGAAGCATACATGCAGTGCAAAACAAGATCACTTGCTTTGTATAGTTTAGTTTACATGGTATGAAGAAGGAACTTGGTTGTACAACTGAAAACTTAAATTGAGAAGGACAAAATTTTGTTTATGAACTACATAATAAACTTTAAACATGCAATTTGATGCAAACACCAAAAATAAACAGCTGTTGCAGTCATGCCTAACCAAATATACACAACAAAGTTTGAAGGCTTGAGAAGGACAAACTTACATTATTGGTGAAGACAGACTCTATAAAGGCCTTG
>NC_041391.1:627874432-627976810 GCF_002162155.2 Triticum dicoccoides
TCTTCATAAGCATTGCCTTTATTCTACATTTTGTTAAGAGTAAATATAGATGTGATGATATACTAAAAATGGAGAATATTTAAGATAAGATGAAGAGTGATGCTACATAACCAAGTAGCTATAAATGTAAGTGCAGCGATACAGGCAAAAGGTACAGCCAAGAGCAATGCACAACTAAACTTCTTCAGTACCAACCTTATGGTAAGAGTAAATATAGATCTAATGTGCAGAAAATGGAGGGCAAAGGAAAATAAGATGCAGGGTGATGGTACGTGAACAACTACCTCTCATTATAAGTACACTGATAAAGGACAACATGTACTTACAAGAACAATGCAGAGCTAAAACAAATCATTGGCATTGGATATATTCTACACTAAGGTAACCATTCATACAATAGAAAACAGGAAAATAATAACCATTAATAATAGCACTTACACGTAAGTTGGACAGGAAGATGTGAAAATGGTGTTTGTCTTCACTATAATCTTACCATGATGGGAATATATGCACGTAGTCCCTAACTGTTGGGTAACGTAGTAATTTCAAAAAAAATCCTATGCACACGCAAGATCAAGGTGATGCATTGCAACGAGAGGGGAGAGAGTTGTCCACGTACCCTCGTAGACCGAAAGTGGAAGCGTTAACACAACACGGTTGATGTAGTCGTACGTCTTCACGGCCCGATCGATCAAGCACCGAAAGCACGACACCTCCGAGTTCTTGCACACGTTTAGCTCGATGACGTCCCTCGAACTCCGATCCAGCCGAGTGTCGAGGGAGAGTTCCGTCAGCACGACGGCGTGGTGACGATGATGATGTTCTACTGACACAGGGCTTCGCCTAAGCACCGCTACAATATTATCGAGGAGGACTATGGTGGAGGGGGGCACCGCACACGGCTAAGAGATCAATGATCAATTGTTGTGTCTATGGGGTGCCCCCTCCCCCGTATATAAAGGAGTGGAGGAGGGGGCTGGCCAAGGGGAGGAGGCGCGCCCTAGGGGGGAGTCCTACTCCCACCGGGAGCAGGACTCCTCCCTTTCCTATTTGGAGAGGGAGAGGGAAGGAAGAGGAAGGAGGGAGGAAGGAAGGGGGGGGACCTCCCAATTCGGATTGGGCTTGGGGGGGAGCTCCCTTGCTCCTTTCCCCTCCTTTCCACTCAGGCCCAATAAGGCCCATATACCTATCGGGGGGTTCTCATAACCTCCCGGAGCTCCGGTATTGTCCCAATCTCACCCGGAACCTTTCCGGTATCCAAATATAGTCGTCCAATATATCGATCTTCATGTCTCAACCATTTTGAGACTCCTCGTCATGTCCGTGATCACATCCGGGCCTTGGAACAACCTTCGGTACATCAAAACACATAAACTCATAATATAACTGTCTTCTAACTTTAAGCGTGCGGACTCTACGGGTTCGAGAACTATGTAGACATGACCGAGACACGTCTCCGGTCAATAACCAATAGCGGAACCTGGATGCTCATATTGGTTCCTACATATTCTACGAAGATCTTTATCGGTCGCATAACAACATACGTTGTTCCCTTTGTCATTGGTATGTTACTTGCCCGAGATTCGATCGTCGGTATCTCAATACCTAGTTCAATCTCATTACCGGCAAGTCTCTTTACTCGTTACGTAATGCATCATTCCGTAACTAAGTCATTAGCTACATTGCTTGCAAGGCTTATAGTGATGTGCATTACCGAGAGGGCCCAGAGATACCCCTCCGACAATCGGAGTGACAAATCCTAATCTCGAAATACGTCAACTCAACAAGTACCTTACGAGACACCTGTAGAGCACCTTTATAATCACCCAGTTACGTTGTGACGTTTGGTAGCACACAAAGTGTTCCTCCGGGAAGCGGGAGTTACATAATCTCATAGTCATAGGAACATGTATAAGTCATGAAGAAAGCAATAGCAACATACTAAACGATCAAGTGCTAAGCTAACGGAATGGGTCAAGTCAATCACATAATTCTCCTAATGATGTGATCCCGTTAATCAAATGACAACTCATGTCTATGGTTAGGAAACTTAACCATCTTTGATTCAACGAGCTAGTCAAGTAGAGGCATACTATTTGTCTATGTATTCACACATGTATTATGTTTCCGGTTAATACAATTCTAGCATGAATAATAAACATTTATCATGAAATAAGGAAATAAATAATAACTTTATTATTGCCTCTAGGGCATATTTCCTTCAGTCTCCCACTTGCACTAGAGTCAATATTCTAGTTCACATCACCATGTGATTTAACACCAATATTCACAGCTGTATGTGATTAACACCCATAGTTCACATCGTCATGTGACCAACACCCAAAGGGTTTACTAGAGTCAATAATCTAGTTCACATCGATATGTGATTAACACCCAAAGAGTACTAAGGTATGATTATGTTTTGCTGGTGAGACAAGTTTAGTCAACGGGTCTGTCACATTCAGAGCCGTATGTATTTTGCAAATTTCTATGTCAACAATGCTCTTGCACGGAGCTATTCTAGCTAATTGCTCCCACTTTCAATATGTATCCAGATTGAGACTTAGAGTCATCTGGATCAGTGTCAAATCTTGCATCGATGTAACCCTTTACGACGAACCTCTTGTCACCTCCATAATCGAGAAACATATCCCTATTCCAATAAGGATAATTTTGACCAATGTCCAGTGATCTACTCCTAGATCACCATTGTACTCCCTTGCCAAACCAGGGCATAGTATACAATGGATCTGGTCCATAGCATGGCATACTTTTATAGAACCTATGAGTGAGGCATAGGGAATGACTTTCATTCTCTTTCTATTTTCTGCCATGGTCAGGATTTGAGTCTTACTCAACTTCATACCTTTGCAACACAGGCAAGAACTCTTTCTTTGACTGTTCCATTTTGAACTACTTCAAAATCTTGTCAAGGTATGTACTCATTGAAAATCTTATCAAGCGTCTTGATCTATCTCAATAGATCTTGATGCTCAATATGTAAGTAGCTTTACTGAGGTCTTTCTTTTAAAGAACTCCTTTCAAACACTTCTTTATGCTTTCCAGAAAAATTCTACATCATTTATGATCAACATATGTCACTCACATATACTTATCAGAAAGGCTGTAGTGCTCCCACTCACTTTATTGTAAATTCAGGCTTCACCGCAAGTCCGTATAAAACTATATGCTTTGATCAACTTATCAAAGCGTATATTCCAACTCCGAGATGCTTGCACCAGTCCATAGATGGATCGCTGGAGCTTGCACATTTTGTTAGCACCTTTAGGATTGTCAAAACCTTCTGGTTGCATCATATATAACTCTTCTTTTAAGAAAACCATTAAGGAATGCAGTTTTGACATCCATTTGCCAGATTTCATAAAATGTGGCAATTGCTAACATGATTCAGACAGACTTAAGCATCACTACAGTTGAGAAAATCTCATTGTAGTCAACACCTTGAACTTGTCAAAGACCTTTTTGCGACAAGTCAAGCTTTGTAGATAGTAACACTACTATCAATGTCCATCTTCCTCTTGAAGATCCATTTATTTTCTATGGCTTGCCGATCATCGGGCAAGTCCACCAAAGTCCACACTTTGTTCTCATACATGGATCCTATCTCAGATTTCATGGCCTCCAGCCATTTCACGGAATCTGGGTTCATCATCGCTTCCTCATAGTTCGTAAGTTCATCATGGTCTAGTAACATGACTTCCAGAACAGGATTACCGTACCACTCTAGTGCGGACCATACTCTGGAAGACCTACGAGGTTTTGTAGTAACTTGATCTGAAGTTTCATGATCATCATCATTAACTTCCTCACTAATTGGTGTAGGAATCACCGGAACTGATTTCAGTGATGAACTATTTTCCAATTCAGGAGAAGGTACATTTACCTTATCAAGCTCTCCTTTCCTCCCACTCACTTCTTTCGAGAGAAACTCCTTCTCTAGAAAGGATCCATCTTAGCAACAAATATCTTGCCTTCGGACTTGTGATACAAGGTGTGCCCAACAGTTTCCTTTGGGTATTCTATGAAGACACACTTCTCCGATTTGGGTTCGAGCTTATCAGGTTGAAACTTTTCACATAAGCATCGCAACCCCAAACTTTAAAAATGACAACTTTGATTTCTTGCCAAACCACAGTACATAAGGCATTGTATCAACGGATTTTGATGGTGCCCTATTTAACGTGAATGCAGCTGTCTCTAATGCATAACCCCAAAACGATAGTAGTAAATTGGTAAGATACGTCATAGATTGCACCATATCCAATAATGTGCGGTTACGACGTTCGGACACACCATTACACTGTGGTGTTACATGTGGCGTGAGCTGTGAAACTATTCCACATTGTTTTTACATGAATGCCAAACTCGTAACTCAAATATTCTCCTCCACGATCAGATCGTAGAAACTTTATTTTCTTGTTATGATGATTCTCCAGTTCACTCTGAAATTCTTTGAACTTTTCAAATGTTTCAGACTTGTGCTTCATTAAGTAGATATACTCATATCTGCTCAAATCATCTGTGAAGGTCAGAAAATAATGATACCCGCCACAAGCATCAACACTCATTGGATCGCATACATCGGTATGTATTATTTCCAACAAGTCAATAGCTCGTTCCATTGTTCCAAAGAACGGAGTTTTAGTCATCTTGCCCAAAAGGCACGGTTCGCAAGCATCAAATGATTCATAACCAAGTGATTTCCAAAAATCCATCTTTATGGAGTTTCTTCATGCGATTTACACTGATATGACCCAAACGGCAGTGCTACAAATAATTTGCGCTATCATTATTAACTTTGCATCTTTTGGCATCAATATTATGAATATGTGTATCACTACGATCGAGATCCAACAAACTATTTTCATTGGGTGTATGACCATTGAAGGTTTTATTCATGTAAATAGAACAACTATTATTTTCTGACTTTAAATGAATAACCGTATTGCAATAAACATGATCAAATCATATTCGTGCTCAACACAAATGCCAAATAACATTTATTTAGGTTTTAACACTAATCCCGAAAGTATAGGGAGTGTGTGATGATGATCATATCAATCTTGGAACTACTTACAACACTCATCGTCACTTCCCCTCAACTAGTCTCTGTTTATTATGTAACTCCGGTTTCGAGTTACTAATCTTAGCAACCGAACAAGTATCAAATACTCAGGGGCTACTATAAACAGTAGTAAGGCACACATCAATAACCTGTATATCAAATATACCCTTGTTCACTTTTCCATCCTTCTTATCCACCAAATATTCAGGGCATTTCCGCTTCCAGTGACCATTTCCTTTGAAGTGTAAGCACTCAGTTTCAGGCTTTGGTCCAGCTTTGGGATTCTTCGCGGGAGTGACAACTTGCTTGTCATTCTACTTGAAGTTCCTTTCTTTTCCTTTGCCCTTTTCTTGAAACTAGTGGTCTTGTCAATCATCAACACTTGATGCTCTTTCTTGATTTCTACCTTCGTTGATTTCAACATCGTGAAGAGCTCGGGAATCGTTTTCGTCATCCTTTGCATACTATAGTTCATCACAAAGTTCTAGTAACTTGGTGATGGTGACTAGAGAACTCTATCAATCACCATATTATCTGGAAGATTAACTCCCACTTGATTTAAGCGATTGTAGTACCCAGACAATCTGAGCACATGCTCACTAGTTGAGTAATTCTCCTCCATCTTTTAGCTATAGAACTTGTTGGAGACTTCATATCTCTCAACTCCTGGAACATCTCATATGATCCATGACGTTCAAAACGTCTTTGAAGTCCCGATTCTAAGCCGTTAAGCATGGTGCACTAAACTATCAAGTAGTCATCATGTTGAGCTAGCCAAAAGTTCATAACGTCTGCATCTACTCCTGCAATAGGTCTGTCACCTAGTGGTGCATCAAGGACATAATTCTTCTATGCAGCAATGAGGATAAACCTCATATTACGGACCTAGTCCGCATCATGGCTACTATCATCTTTCAACTTAGTTTTCTCTAGGAACACATATAAAACATAGGGAAGCAACAATGCGAGCGATTGATCTACAACATAATTTGCAAAATACTACCAGGACTAAGTTCATGATAAATTTAAGTTCAATTAATCATATTACTTAAGAGCTCCCACTTAGATAGACATCTCTCTAATCATCTAAGTGATCATGTGATCCAAATCAACTAAACCATAACCGATCATCACGTGAAATGGAGTAGTTTTCAATGGTGAACATCACTATGTTGATCATATCTACTATATGATTCATGCTCGACCTTTCACTCTCAGTGTTCCGAGGCCGTATCTGCATATGCTAGGCTCGTCAAGTTTAACCTGAGTATTCTGCGTGTGCAAAACTGGCTTGCACCGGTTGTAGATGGACGTAGAGCTTATCACACCCGATCATCACGTGATGTCTGGGACGACGAACTTTGGCAATGGTGCATACTCAGGGAGAACACTTTTATCTTGAAATTTAGTGAGAGATCATCTTATAATGCTATCGCCAATCAAAGGAAGATAAGATGCATAAAAGATAAACATCACATGCAATCAATATAAGTGATATGATATGGCCATAATCATCTTGTGCTTGTGATCTCCATCTCCGAAGCACCGTCATGATCACCATCGTCACCGGCGCGACACCTTGATCTCCATCGTAACATCATTGTCGTCTCGCCAACTATTGCTTCTATGACTATCGCTACCGCTTAGTGATAAAGTAAAGCAATTACAGGGCAATTGCATTGCATACAATAAAGCGACAACCATATGGCTCCTGCCAGTTGCCAATAACTCGGTTACAAAACATGATCATCTCATACAATAAAATATATCATCATGCCTTGACCATATGACATCACAACATGCCCTGCAAAAACAAGTTAGACGTCCTCTACTTTGTTGTTGCAAGTTTTACATGGCTTCTACGGGTTGAGCAAGAACCGTTCTTACCTACGCATCAAAACCACAACGATAGTTCGTCAAGTTAGTGCTGTTTTAACCTTCTCAAGGACCGGGCGTAGCCACACTCAGTTCAACTAAAGTTGGAAAAACTGACACTCGCCAGCCACCTGTGTGCAAAGCACGTCGGTAGAACCAGTCTCGCGTAAGCATACGCGTAATGTCGGTCCGGGCCGCTTCATCCAACAATACCGCCGAACCAAATTATGACATGCTATTAAGTAGTATGACTTTTATCGCCCACAACTCACTTGTGTTCTACTTGTGCATATAACATCTACGCATAAAACCTGGCTCTGATACCACTGTTGGGTAACGTAGTAATTTCAAAAAAATTCCTACGCACACACAAGATCATGGTGATGCATCACAACGAGAGGGGAGAGAGTTGTCCACGTACCCTCGTAGACCGAAAGTGGAAGCATTAGCACAACACGGTTGATGTAGTCGTACGTCTTCATGGCCCGACCGATCAAGCACAGAAAGCACGACACCTCCGAGTTCTTGCACACGTTCAGCTCGATGACGTCCCTCGAACTCCAATCCAGCCGAGTGTCGAGGGAGAGTTCTGTCAGCACGACGGCGTGGTGACGATGATGATGTTCTACCAACACAGGGCTTCGCCTAAGCACCGCTACAATATTATCGAGGAGGACTATGGTGGAGGGGGGCACCGCACACAGCTAAGAGATCAATGATCAATTGTTGTGTCTATGGTGTGCCCCCTCCCCCGTATATAAAGGAGTGGAGGAGGGGGCCGGCCAAGGGGAGGAGGCGCGCCCTAGGGGGGAGTCCTACTCCCACCGGGAGTAGGACTCCTCCCTTTCCTATTTGGAGAGGGAGAGGGAAGAAAGAGGAAGGAGGGAGGAACGAAAGGGGGGGCTGGCCCCCCTCCCAATTCGGATTGGGCTTGGGGGAGGGGGCGCCCCCTCCCTTGCTCCTTTCCCCTCCTTTCCACTAAGGCCCATTAAGGCCCATATACCTACCAGGGGGTTCCGATAACCTCCCGGAGCTCCGGTATTGTCCCAATCTCACCCGGAACCTTTTCGGTGTCCAAATATAGTCATCCAATATATCGATCTTCATGTCTCGACCATTTCGAGACTCCTCGTCATATCCATGATCACATCCGGGACTCGGAACAACCTTCGATACATCAAAACACATAAACTCATAATATAACTATCATCTAACTTTAAGCGTGCGGACCCTACGGGTTCGAGAACTATGTAGACATGACTAAGACACGTCTCTGGTCAATAACCAGTATCAGAACCTGGATGCTCATATTGGTTCCTACATATTCTACGAAGATCTTTATCGGTCAAACCACATAACTACATACGTTGTTCCCTTTGTCATCGGTATGTTACTTGCCCGAGATTCGATCATCGGTATCTCAATACCTAGTTCAATATCGTTACCGGCAAGTCTCTTTACTCGTTACGTAATACATCATCCCGTAACTAACTCATTAGTTACATTGCTTGCAAGGCTTATAGTGATGTGCATTACCGAGAGGGCCCAGAGATACCTCTCCGACAATCGGAGTGACAAATCCTAATATCGAAATACGTCAACTCAACAAGTGACTTTGGAGACACCTGTAGAGCACCTTTATAATCACCCAGTTACGTTGTGACGTTTGGTGGCACACAAAGTGTTCCTCTGGTTAGCGGGGGTTACATAATCTCATAGTCATAGGAACATGTATAAGTCATGAATAAAGCAATAGCAACATACTAAACGATCAAGTGCTAAGCTAACGGAATGGGTCAAGTCAATCACATCATTCTCCTAATGATGTGATCCCGTTAATCAAATGACAACTCATGTCTATGGTTAGGAAACTTAACCATCTTTGATTCAACGAGCTAGTCAAGTAGAGGCATACTAGTGACACTATGTTTGTCTATGTATTCACACATGCATTATGTTTCCGGTTAATACAATTCTAGCATGAATAATAAACATTTATCATGAAATAAGGAAATAAATAATAACTTTATTATTGCCTCTAGGGCATATTTCCTTCACTAACAACATTGAAAGCATTGTCTTTTAAACTGGGAATAAATGGAATGGGGTTCCAATCTGCAGGAATTGGCCATCTCTGTAGTTGGGATAGGTCTTCGGCCGGTGGTCTTGCTGTACTTTTTGCTGGAGTGGGATTTTTCTGTGGTACGGCTGGTGCTATGGCAAATGAAATCGGTATACCTTTTGCTGGAGTGCAGGTCCTGTGTGGTGGGGCTAGTGGTGTGGCTAGTGAAGTATGGGTACAGTCTGCTAGAGTCAGTCCTATGTTTTGTGTCACTGGTTGTACAACCAATATAAGTGGGGTGCTGTCTGATTTCTCCGGCACCACCACATTTTTCAAGGACTTTGCTGGTGCTCCTTCAGGTTCGGCAATCACCCTCTTCCTTTTTGATGTCTAATGCACAAGAATAACATTTGAGTGAAAAACATGGTATGATGACAGATGGAATATGTATTAATAATGGATGGGCATGGCATCTCGACATATATGATGAGTAAACTAAGCAGATGGCGGTGCAACAAAGTAAAAGAAATGCAAGACAACATATGAAAGATACCCGCAATCAATAAAACCTTGCCAAATTAGAACATGCACCTTGATGGGTGAACAGGACAGGCCATCTGCCTTTGACTCCTCGAGGTTAGAATAGTCATTAGGATCATATTCTGAACAAGAATCAACAGGTGGGGAGCGTATGAGTTTCATTGCATCCAGAATGGCACTCAATGCCTTGGTGCTAATTTTGTAAGTCATTGCAGTGTTTAGCTTCAAGAGTGGACTGTTGCTAGTGCGACACAAAGCAGCTACACAGATCATAGTGTAGATATAACAGGGAAAATCGTAAGCATCAGAGTAAAATCAGCAAAGTGGAACTTGCCGAAATATATGTGCTAGTACTGCTGGTACGGCTAGAAAGGCTTCGGATACCAGTTCTCTTCAACTGAAGGTGCGGTACTGTTAATATCAGTGTAACTCTCAAAGGCGACACAGCTCCCCGCATTTCCTTGCTATTCTTATAGGATTTAAGTGGGCATGTCACTACAAATCCTATTCCCATGTTTACAAAATCCTACAAATCAAAGAGGCTCAAAGTGTCCATCACGACCGACCATATAGACCTCTACACTGCAAATGTCCCTGCTCATCTTCAGTACAAGGAACATACTGTACTACTATCATACTCCCTCCGTTCCAAAATATAAGTCTTGGCGGAGATTTCCACTATGGATCACATACAGATGTATCCAGATACATTTTATTGTGTAGATTCACTCATTTTGCTCCATAGTAGTCCATGGTGGAATCTATACAAAGACTTGTATTTAGGAACAGAGAGAGTACATATTAAAGAAGAACGGAAGAGGAACA
This sequence comes from Triticum dicoccoides, assembly GCF_002162155.2. Taxonomy (NCBI): domain Eukaryota; kingdom Viridiplantae; phylum Streptophyta; class Magnoliopsida; order Poales; family Poaceae; genus Triticum; species Triticum dicoccoides. The sequence goes on from NC_041391.1 coordinate 627,884,821, forward strand.
TGGTAAAGAAGAGCAAGCAGATTTTGGACAATAAAATGTTGGTTGCACAGTGCCCACACATGATGAACCAAAGCGCATTAAGAATGCAACTCCCAGCTGTCTCTCGACCATTTCAGGCGGTTGGATGAAGATCCTACGTCTCCTAACCCTTCTTCTTCCTCGTCTCTGATTCTTCCCATACAGAACACTGCACGGGCCGCCGGCCGGACCACCGGCCCCCACCGCCTGTGTTCCTATGCCACCCCCACCCCCACCCCCACCCCAACCCCCACCCGTGTCGAGTTTTCTTCGTTCGGCAAGGCCCCACAACCACCCGAGCCCCTTCGTTCGCACCAGCAAACTTCGGCGAGCTCTGAAAAATCGACTGACCCAATTTTGAAATTTAGTCTACTGTGATTTAACTAGTGTGGAATATAAAGGGGGAAAACCATAAGCATTGGGAGTATAGTGTTGAGCGTGCCAAGGCGGTTCTGAAGGTGCAAACCGGACAAAGGCAACTTCACAACCAAGACAAGAAATCAGAGTAAAGCAGTGGCGATCTATTTTCTTGCTGCGATAAACAAGTTGAGAATATACGAAAGAGTACCGCCTCTGGTGCCGCGCCGTGTACGCATCTGCTGAGAATTTGACGATGCTGCGGTAGTGATGGCTGTCGGCAGCGTGGAAGCAGATCTAGGAGGGTAGACGATGGCGGCAGGGCGCGGTGGACGATATGGTCGTAGGAGCGGCGTCGGCAAGGTGGACGACGGCGGGGATGAAGCGAGAGGACGGGATGCAAGGATCCCGGTCCGAAGCCATGGATGAGAGAGGTCGATCTCTTGTAATGGATGGCGGCGTCTGGGTATCAGCTCCGGCATTGTGGAGGAGGACGACGGTGGATGGGGTGGCGAACGGCGGCGGACGGAGGAGGGTGGGGTGGAGAGGGTGTTTTGGCGCCCACGGAGTACAAATGGGGAAAAGGGAGGTAGAGAGGAAGGGGGGAACCATGTATTCAGGGCGCGCTTGTCTCAAATGCGAGGAAATTTACAAACTTAGTCCCCGTTTCGAATTTCTACTACATCACAACAATATTAGTCGGTTGGGGATAGGACGGTAATCTCGCATACACCGAATATTTGCCGAGGAGAGTTTGTTTTTGGCGGCCACCGTGTATGAATGTGAATTGGGGAGGGAGTCGATTTCGGCCAAGGACACACTGTGTTTTGGCGCCCACCGTGTATGAATTCGGGTGAGAGGCGGTTACGTCACGTTTGGGTGAAATTACAAACCTACCCCTATCGAAACCTCTAGAAATCCAACAGATAGGCTTTGCGTGGCAGGGATTGGTAGTAGTATTTTCCATCTCACAGATTTTGGTTTCGGGCGGTTACTGCGACTTTCCTCGCTTCGTTCAAATTTTGCAGAGTGCACGTTTACCGTGCCAACTCAATTCGAACCTCGTTTGTATTATATTTTTTTTCGGGCGGGATCCATTTTCAATTGGAATTACATTCTATATACATCATTTTTTATATATACTTTCAAAAGCACAACAAAGAATTCTCCTCCTTTATATGTATAACTAGCACATATGCCCGTGCCTTGCAATGGGAGAGTTTTTTGCGAGAAGCATCGGAAGAGATAATTAATGTGTCCATCAAAACGGTCTCCACATAATAGTGAGGCGATAGAGCGGAGAGCTGCGGTGTTCTCGCGGGTCATGTTTGGCCCGCGAGATCTTTATAGTAATGGGGTTGGTGGGAGTGGTGGCCACTATCCAATTCGTGCATTTTTTCCTTCAGATCTGCCTCCTTGTCGAGGTTGTGGTGACCTCCTGATATTTTGTAAAACATGTGAGATTTTTTTTCTCAAAAAGGGTTAATTTCTAGAATAAGTAAAACAAAACTTGAAATATAAAGAATTTTAATTCACAAAGACTTTTTGAAAACATGACCATTTTTATGGCGGACAAACGAACATTTTCCGAATTTGTGAACAATTTTTTAAAATGGAAACTTGTTTGGAACATTCAAATCAATTTAAAAAAATATATTTTTAATCACGAACATTATTTTGAATTTGTGAACATTTCAATAAAATGAATATTTTTCGAATTTCTATTATTTTTGAAATGAAATTTATTTTAGAAATCTATCAAAAATTACAATTTTTTCTGAAAATGCAAACATTTTTTTAATTTCAAACAAATTTAGGACGAAAATAAAATTTTGAATTTCCAAATGTTTTTGAAAGTGGGATTTTTTTTTGAAATTCTAAGATTTAACAAAAATAGTACAAAAAACGAAATTTTGGAAAATTTATTAAATTAATTTATGGGAAAAGGAAAAAATAAATTGGAAGGGATTTGTTTTAGAAAAAGAATCCAGAAAAATAGTAATGGGCCGGCCCGGCGACCTATGGGAAGCTCCAACTATATGCCGCGCTGAGTGACAAATAAGGTTTCCCAGCTGCGTGCGCATGATATATACGGGTGGCTTTTCTGGGCCTTAGTGCGTGCGGCCCACGTACGAAATTCCGGACAAATCTTTTTATTTTTTAGCAGATGGACCACGAAAATTTAGTACCACCTCGGATATAAGAAAAATATTTTCGATGGTGAACAGATGAAAAAATTGGAGAAATGCACCCTTGCTTTATTAGTAGGGGTATAGATGTGATTTACGAATACAATGATCTCAAAATCTTAAGGTTGAATTCAAAAAAATTTAACCAAATTATGTTCTACTAAAATGTATGGATCAATAATATCTACATATTAAATAACATAGATGTGCATTAATTCATATGAGTATGCATGTTTGATAGATCAATTTTGGTTTGAGTATGGATTACATGTATCATCATCTCGAATTCAAATATTTGAATCCTTTTTTGTTCACTCCTTTCACGCCCATCTCTCTCGCATGCATGCTCCTTCAGGTAGCTATCACTCTCTTTTCTCCAGCTCACCCGCACGCTCACTTCATGTTTCTCCTATCCTCGCAAACATGGTCTCTTGACATCTCCCTTGAGAAGTGTCACACTCTCCCTATCATTATACATTACACGGTTTTCATTATCTCTCACGTCTCTACTGTTCTCTGGTATCACTCGGTACCTAAGCTTTTTTTTTCACCGCCACAAACACAGTCTCCACTCGTCTTTCACTTTGTCTTTCTCTCTATGGGATTCTCTCACACACCCTATATGTCTCTACATATGACTCATACCACTAAAATTACCCTCTCTCTCTCTCTATCTCTCTCTCCTGTAGACACAACATTTGTTGCGGTCTCCTTTTCGTCTCCATCCCAGACTGACATTATTCATTTGTTTACTGATCAGACAACCCACCTTCTCTCTCTCACAGACACACACACAACTCTTGCTTGCACTCCCCTTCCCGACTATCGTCTCTCTCTCTCACACACAAAACTCTAGCTTTCGCACCCCGACTTGTATTTCTCTCACAAACATTTATCGACTACCTACCCTCTAGATAGGTTTATACACTCGCACACTCGTGCTTCCACTATCGCACACATATCTCTCCAGCTCCTTGTATCTATGTAGATTTTTCTTCCCTTCTTGAGACACGCTCTCTCGATCGTGCACACACACACACTATCGGCACATTTTAAGCTGATACCTATCGCACACACACTCCTTGTGTCTTTGTCACACATGCACTCCATCCTCCTCCACTCTCCCTCTCTCTCTCTCTCACACACATGGGCTTTTTGCAACAACTAGCAAGATGACCATGCGTTGCATGGAACATCAAGATGCATTTGTATGAGTAGTTTATCTTGTGGGGGAAAAGGATGAACGAGGGAAGGCCTTATTTGCAAATGTGGAGAGGGGTGTGGGTATCTTTTTGCAAAATTGCCATAGTTTCCTTCCTATCTGTCAGATATAGATCAGACAACCTATATTGCAGGATGGCAGGCACACGATCATCACCGAAAATGCCTTTTTATAAGAGTAGGGGTAAAAAATAGAGTTGGTGATGATGGTGGGCCTGCCATCCTGCAATGTAGGTCGTCTGATTTATATCTGACGGATAGGAAGGAAAATATGGCAATTTACCCACACTCTTCACCACATTTGCAGATAAGGCCTTCCCTCGTTCATCCTTTTCTCCCACAAGATCTTGATGTTCCGTGCAACGCACGGGCATCGTGCTAGTAAGAGTAGAAATTAGACATATACCACTTCTCGAATCTTGAAACCAACAACATTCCTCCCTTATCTCATCAAAACCACCAAAGGAATATATTTTGAGTGAAACATAACATATTTTTAGTGATATACATATTTCAAAACTAGACTTTTTTCTATCAAATCGGTGATTATGTATTAATCTACTTTGATCGTGTGGCAACGCATTGGCACATTGCTAGTAGTTATTATATTTTTTGGACACCAGACAAACGGTGGAGTACATATACGAAGAGAAGAAGCGCACACACGCAGTTGGCCTCTCGCTGTCTCGCACACATGAGTGTTACGTAAAGGCGACGTTAAAAAATAAACCCTAAAACCCTAGGTGCATGATTGCTGCATTCGCGGGTACCGGGTACATGGTGGAGCACCTTTGTAGTAATAGTCAGCTCGCGTGATAATTTGATCCGTAGGAGTTGATGGTCGGGATCACAGGTAAACGACTTGGAGCGCGGTGGCTCGCCAGTTGCCACAGATCGAGTAGCCACGTTTAAAATATTGTTTTTTAGCGGGGTTAAGAGTTCCGATTTTCAATGGCACGTTATAAGTAGTAAGTAGTTTTTGGAACGATTGGTATGGAGTGAAAATGGAATTCATAGTACTACGTACCTCCTTGGCGTATGGTTGTATGGGTTTATGTTGCGAGATGTTGAACCTGGTAGTTCTAGGGAAAATACTATGGTTTAGATTTAGATGCTGGTTTTCAGTAATGAAAATCGGAAGGTGAAACCCTTCTTTGATTAAAAAAAACTACTACCTCCATTCTGGTTTACTAGTCCCCATCGTACTTTGGGTCAAAGTTTGTCCATAAATTTTACTTGTAAAATGTGAATGGAAAACGAGATTTTGTTATACCCAAACAAAAAGGATTGGAGGGAGTGATTGCTCTGACACGGACGCGACCTCTCATAGCGCAGGCCCGGCTGAGCACGCCTCCTCGCCGCATGCAACCAGCTTAAGACTGCCCCGCCCGCCTTCATTGAATCCGCACGTGTGCCGGCAACACGTCCTTCCGTGAGCCGACATGCATTTTAGAACACAAAAGATGACTAAAATATATTTAGTTTACGCATGGTCTTAACTTGTTGTGCTTGCACTGGTAGGAGGAACTAGTAGAGGTTTTTCTTTATTTATAACTCTCCTCACATTTTTTTGGCTTTGAAGTGAATCATGGTTGTGGACATTATGTATGAATGTGCAGATATCTATGAACATGAGTTTGATGTGGAAGTTGAACTTGGAATGCCGGGCTTGCGCGTGAACTATACCATGTCCAATGCTTCATCTGTTATTATTTGGAAAGTAATTGCTGTTATTACATGATCCAAAAAATATATTTTGTGCCACATCAGTAGATGCATGGACATCACAACATGCATGCTAACTGGATAAACATTTGAACCTAGCTATTATGAAGGAAATTTTGTATTGACAACAGTTTTAGATAGCAGGAGACGCCTAGCGTGCTCTGCCTCTGCTAGCTTATTTCTGGCTTCTTCGATCTCTTCTTTGGCTTGGGTGAAGAGAGCATCTGGTTGCTCTTTTCGCTTCTTCAGGAACTCAGCTACATTCTCAAGGGCTGCTGCATGCTTTCTTTCAGCCTTTACTAATGCCACGAGGACACGAACAGCTAACGACTCCACCTGGCTTGTGTGTAATGCAGCATCATCTAGAAATTTGCACCTTGTGTCTAATCCAGCATCATTAGGCAACTGGCACCTTGTGTGTAATCCAGCCTCATTTTTGAAACATGATCTCAGGGTTGACCATACTTCCCTCCTCGCAGGAACTGCATCCTGACATGAAGTTACTTCTTTTTTAGATCAATACTCAGAGCAACCTAGATCCATTTCGTAGAAGCCAGATAAATAGAACTCGGAGAAGTGAATTCAAAAGGAAAAAAAATAAAAATAAACTACAAAGTGAGAACACCCACTTCCTACATCAAGCTAAAAACGAAAGCATGAGGACAATTAAGACTCTTCTTATTACACATCGAAGAACACCAGGCTTAAGAGAAACAGAAACTACAACATATACACATTGAAGAACACGAGGCTAAATGAAAGTAATTGAAATGATGTTACTTACCGAAGCTCGTTTTACAGGTTCGGTGCAGCTCCTCTTTAACTTGCCACGCTCCTTGAAGATGTCCCCAATATCCCGTGTTTGGTCTTCACTGCTCCTCTGCATGTTCGCACTCATGGTTTTAAAATCTCAACATGGCAAGAAAATTATACTACTAGTAATACTCGCGCATCTTGTGGGCAAAATTAAAGCACTCATCTACCATGTTAGAGCATCTCTAACAGAATCGCAACACGTGGCGCTTTAAAAAGCGTTTACAGTGCTGAGATCAAGAAGTAGAGACTAGAGAGTAGAGGATAGTTCTCAACATAGGTAGATAAAAAAAGATAATTCAACTACTCCTCGTCATCCGACTCCTCCTCGATGATGTCCTCCTCTGATGTCTGACTGTAGGCGTGAAGATACCGATCATCGTCGGATTCCCAGGGCGACGGTACTCCTAGGCTCATGTTGAATTGAGCATCCGCTTTTCGCCTACGCTTGTCCTCATGATAGGCGGCTCGCTCCGCCCTCCTCTTATCCCTCTCTGCCCTCCTTTACGCATAGAACTCGCGCTCGTTGATGATGTCCTACGGGAAGTGTTGGCGCCACAACGCCATGGCTTCCTCGTCCATCTCGGTGATGCCGAGACGGTGCTCCCGCCTCCGGTTGTTGCGACGATCCTCGTCGATGCTAAGCCGCGGCAGAGGCGCGAGCTCCTGCACCCGCTCCCGCGTCGGCACGTTGGGGAAGTTCAATGTTCTATGAGGCCACCGGAGGCGCCACGCCGTCGAGTCATACGCGCGGGCGGCCTCATTGGCGGTGTCGAAATTACCGAGGCCGAGGCGCATCCCGCGGAACCGGATCTCGGAGGAGAAGCCGCCGGAGGGGCGCGCGCGGACGCCGCGATATCCCCAAGTTTCCCGGCGACGCGGTGGCATGGTGGTGCGGCGGCAGCGGCAAGGTGAGAAAGAGTGGGGAGAGAGCGGTGGCGAGGCACAGAGCGGGGAGAGATCAGTGGCAAGGCACATAGCGGTGGGAGGGCGTTGGATTTTATAAAGCGCACCGGACACCGCGCACCAAAACTAGCGCATGCCCGGCTGCTTTTTCCCGCGCACGTGCGATCCTTTCCCAACATCTCTGCTATCTCTACTCTCTTCTCTACTGTTATATTTATTTAACATTTAATATTTAATATTTATCTCTACTTCTCTACTATCTACTTTTTTTTCTCTATACTTTTTTTTCTTATAAAAAAACATAGTTGGTGATGACGGTGTGCCTGCCATCCTGCAATATAGGTCGTCCGATTTATATCTGACAGATAGGAAGGAAACAAATGGAATTTTGCAAAAAGATACCCATACCCCTCCCCAGATTTGCAAATAAGGCCTTCCCTTGTTCATCCTTTTCTCCCACAAGATAAACTACTTATACAAATACATCTTGATGCGTGCAACACATGGGCATCTTGCTAGTTCTAAAAAACTTTCCATGATTTGCCACACTACTGGTTGCAGATGAAAAACCTACCCAAGCACAGCGCGATACAGGAGAGATGCACAATTAGAAGCTGATATTCTGTTGGACAATGGAGGCTATAACCAATTACTTTTACGGGAACAATAACACCCAGTAAATTTGAAGGGTAGGTTTGAACAAAATTGGAACTGCACATGTACTGCTAAGTGATTCAATACACACATTACCAATCGAGGAGGAGAACAATGGTCGCGGCGGCCTCTGTGAGTCCTGGTCGGCAACGGGAGTCAGTTCATTGTCCACGACGGTGGTACTTCTGCGCTTGGCGTCGACTTTCGGGAAGCAGATCCGAGACCGTGGAAGACGATGCCGGTGAAGGAAATATGCCCTAGAGGCAATAATAAAGTTATTATTTATTTCCTTATTTCATGATAAATGTTTATTATTCATGCTAGAATTGTATTAACCGGAAACATGATACATGTGTGAATACATAGACAAACATATAGTCACTAGTATGCCTCTACTTGACTAGCTCATTAATCAAAGATGGTTTTGTTTCCTAACCATAGACATGTGTTGTCATTTGATTAATAAGGTCACATCATTAGGAGAATGATGTGATTGACATGACCATTCCGTTAGCCTAGCACTTGATCATTTAGTATGTTGCTATTGCTTTCTTCATGACTTATACACGTTCCTGTAACTATGAGATTATGCAACTCCCGTTTGCCGTAGGAACACTTTGGGTGCTACCAAACATCACAACGTAACTGGGTGATTATAAGGGAGTACTACAGGTGTCTCCAAAGGTACATGTTGGGTTGGCGTATTTCGAGATTAGGTTTTGTCACTCCGATTGTCGGAGAGGTATCTCTGGGCCCTCTCGGTAATGCACATCACTATAAGCCTTGCAAGCAATGTGACTAATGAGTTAGTTGCGGGATGATGCATTATGTAACGAGTAAAGAGACTTGTCGGTAACGAGATTGAACTAGGTATTGGATACCGACGATCGAATCTCGGGCAAGTAACATACCGATGACAAAGGGAACAAAGTATGTTGTTATGCGGTTTGACCGATAAAGATCTTCGTAGAATATGTAGGAACCAATATGGGCATCCAGGTTCCGCTATTGGTTATTGACCGAGATTAGTTCCCGAACCCGTAGGGTCCGCACGCTTAACGTTACGATGACAGTTATATTATGAGTTTATGAGTTTTGATGTACCGAAGTTTGTTCGGAGTCCCGGATGTGATCATGGACATAACGAGGAGTCTCAAAATGGTCGAGACATAAAGATTGATATATTGGACGACTATATTCGGACACCGGAAGTGTTCCGGACATTTTCGGAGAAAACCGGAGTGCCGGAGGGTTACCGGAACCCCCCCGGGAGAGATAATGGGCCACATGGGCCTTGGTGGAAAGAGAGAGGGGCGGCCAGGGTGGGCCGCGTGCCCCCTCTCCCTCTGGTCCGAATTGGACTAGGAGGGGGGGGCGGCGCCCCCCTCTTTCTTTCCCCCCTCTTCCCCTTCCTTCCCCCTCCTAGTAGGAGTAGGAAAGGGGGAGTCCTACTCCTACTAGGAGGAGGACTCCTCCTCCTTGGCGCGCCCACAAGGGCCGGCCGGCCTCCCCCTCCCTCCTATATATGGGGGCAGGGGGGCACCCCATGAAACACAAGTTGATCTACGGATCGTTCCTTAGCCGTGTGCGGTGCCCCCTCCAACATATTCCACCTCGGTCATATCGTCGCGGAGTTTAGGCGAAGCCCTGCGCCGGTAGCGCATCATCATCGTCACCACGCCGTCGTGCTGACGGAACTCATCCCCGAAGCTTTGCTGGATCAGAGCCCGGGGATCGTCATCGAGCTGAACGTGTGCTGAACTCGAAGGTGCCGTACGTTCGGTGCTTGGATCGGTTGGATCGTGAAGACGTACGACTACATCAACCGCGTTGTGCTAACGCTTCCGCTTATGATCTACGAGGGTACGTGGACAACACTATCCCCTCTCGTTGCTATGCCATCACCATGATCTTGCGTGTAGGTAGATTTTTTTTTGAAATTACTATGTTCCCCAACAGTGGCATCCGAGCCTAGGTTTTATGCGTTGATGTTATTTGCATGAGTAGAACACAAGTAAGTTGTGGGCGATACAAGTCATACTGCTTACCAACATGTCATACTTTGGTTCGGCGGTATTGTGAGATGAAGCGGCCCAGACCGACATTACGCGTACGCTTACGCGAGAATGGTCTCACCGTTACGAGCACTTGTGCTTAAAGGTGGCTGGTGGGTGTCTCTCTCTCTCACTTTAGCTGAATCGAGTGTGGCTACGCCCGGTCCTTGCGAAGGTTAAAACAGCACCAACTTGACGAACTATCGTTGTGGTTTTGATGCGTAGGTAAGAACGGTTCTAGCTCAGCCCGTAGCAGCCACGTAAAATTTGTAACAACAAAGTAGAGGACGTTTAACTTGTTTTTGCAGGGCATGTTGTGATGTGATATGGTCAAGACGTGATGCTATATTTTATTGTATGAGATGATCATGTTTTGTAACTGAAGTTATCGGCAACTGGCAAGAGCCATATGGTTGTCGCTTTATTGTATGAAATGCAAACGCCCTGTAATTGCTTTACTTTATCACTAAGCGGTAGCGATAGTCGTAGAAGCAATAGATGGCGTAACGACAACGATGCTATGACGGAGATCAAGGTGTCGCACCGGTGACGATGGTGATCACGACGGTGCTTCGAAGATGGAGATCACAAGCACAAGATGATGATGGCCATATCATATCACTTATATTGATTGCATGTGATGTTTATCCTTTATGCATCTTATCTTGCTTTGATTGACGGTAGCATTTTAAGATGAATTCTCACTAATTATCAAGAAGTGTTCTCCATGAGTATGCACCGTTGCGAAAGTTCTTTGTGCTGAGACACCACGTGATGATCGGGTGTGATAGGCTCTACGTTCAAATACAACGGGTGCAAAACAGTTGCACACGCGGAATACTCGGGTTAAACTTGACGAGCCTAGCATATACAGATATGGCCTCGGAACACGGAGGCCGAAAGTTCGAGCGTGAATCATATAGTAGATATGATCAACATAATGATGTTCACCATTGAAACTACTCCATCTCACGTGATGATCGGACATGGTTTAGTTGATTTGGATCACGTGATCACTTAGATGACTAGAGAGATGTCTGTCTAAGTGGGAGTTCTTAAGTAATATGATTAATTGAACTTAAATTTATCATGAACTTAGTCCTGGTAGTATTTTGCAAATTATGTTGTAAGATCAATAGCTTGCGTTGTTGCTTTCATATGTTTATTTTATGTTCCTAGAGAAAATTGTGTTGAAAAATGTTAGTAGCAATGATGCGGATTGGATCCGTGATCTGAGGTTTATCCTCATTGCTGCATAGAAGAATTATGTCCTTAATGCACCGCTAGGTGACAGACCTATTGCAGGAGCAGATGCAGACGTTATGAACGTTTGATGACTACTTGATAGTTTTGTGCAGCATGCTTTATGGCTTAGAATCGGGAATTCAAAGATGTTTTGAACATCATGGACCATATGAGATGTTCTAGGAATTGAAGTTAATATTTCAAGCAAATACCCGAGTTGAGAGATATGAAGTCTCCAACAAGTTCTATAGCTAAAAAGATGGAGGAGAATCACTCAACTAGTAAGCATGTGCTCAGATTGTCTGGGTACTTCAATCACTTGAATCAAGTGGGAGTTAATCTTCCAGATAAGATAGTGATTGACAGAATTCTCTATTCACCATCACTAAGTTACTAGAACTTCGTGATGAACTATAGTATGCAAGGGATGACAAAAACAATTCCCGAGCTCTTCGTGATGTTGAAATCGACGAAGGTAGAAATCAAGAAAGAGCATCAAGTGTTGATGATTGACAAGACCACTAGTTTCAAGAAAAGGGCAAAGGGAAAGAAAGGGAACTTCAAGTAGAATGACAAGCAAGTTGTCACTCCCACGAAGATGCCCAAAGCTGAACCAAAGCCTGAAACTGAGTGCTTACACTGCAAAGGAAATGGTCACTGGAAACGGAAATACCCTGAATATTTGGTGGATAAGAAGGATGGCAAACTAAACAAGGGTATATTTGATATACAGATTATTGATGTGTACCTAACTAGTGTTTATAGTAACCCCTGAGTATTTGATACTTGTTCGGTTGCTAAGATTAGTAACTCGAAACAGGAGTTACAGAATAAACAGAAACTAGTTGAGGGTGAAGTGACGATGTGTGTTGGAAGTGGTTCCAAGATTGATATGATCACCATCGCACACTCCTTTCGGGATTAGTGTTGAACCTAAATAAATGTTATTTGGCGTTTGCGTTGAGCATGAATATGATTTGATCATGTTTATTGCAATACGGTTATTTATTTAAAATCAGAGAATAATTGTTGTTTTGTTTAAATGAATAAAACCTTTGATGGTCATACACCCAATGAAAATAGTTTGTTGGATCTCGATCATAGTGATACACATATTCATAATATTGATGCCAAAAGATGCAAAGTTGATAATGATAGTGCAACTTATTTGTGGCACTGCCATTTGGGTCATATCGGTGTAAAGCGCATGAAGAAACTCCATAAAGATGGATTTTCGGAATCACTTGGTTATGAATCATTTGATGCTTGCGAACCGTGCCTTTTGGGCAAGATGACTAAAACTCCGTTCTCCAGAACAATGGAACGAGCTACTGACTTATTGGAAACAATACATACCGATGTATGCGGTCCAATGAGTGTTGATGCTCATGGCAAGTATCGTTATTTTCTAACCTTTACAGATGATTTGAGCAGATATGGGTATATCTACTTGATGAAACATAAGTCTGAAATAGTTGAAAAGTTCAAAGAATTTCAGAGTAAAGTGGAAAAATCATCGTAACAAGAAAAATAAAGTTTCTACGATCTGATCATGGAGACGAATATTTGAGTTACGAGTTTGGTCTTCAATTAAAACAATGTGGAATAGTTTCACAGCTCATGCCACCTGGAACACCACACCGTTATGGTGTGTCCGAACGTCGTAATCGTACTTTACTAGATATGGTGCGATCTATGATGTCTCTTATCAGTTTACCACTATTGTTTTGGGGTTATGCATTAGAGACAGCTACATTCACGTTAAAAAGGGCACCATCTAAATCCGTTGAGACGACACTGTATGAACTATGGTTTAGCAGTAAACCTAAGCTGTCGTTTCTTAAAGCTTGGAGTTGCGATGCTTATATGAAAAAGGTTTTCAACCTGACAAGCTCGAACCCAAATCGGAGAAGTGCGTCTTCATAGAATACCCAAAGGAAACTGTTGGGTACTCCTTCTATCACAAATCCAAAGGCAAAACATTCGTTGCTAAGAATGGATCCTTTCTAGAGAAGGAGTTTCTCTCGAAAGAAGTGAGTGGGAGGAAAGTAGAACTTGATGAGGTAACTGTACCTGCTCCCTCATTTGAAAGTAGTTCATCACAGAAATCTATTCCTGTGACTACTACACCAATTAGTGAGGAAGTTAATGATGATGATCATGAAACTTCAGATTAAGTTACTACAGAACCTCGTAGGTCTTACAGAGTAAGATCCGCACCAGAGTGGTACGGTAATCCTGTTCTGGAAGTTATGTTACTAGACCATGACGAACCTACAAACTATGAAGAAGCGATGGTGAGCCCAGATTCCGCAAAATGGCTTGAGGCCATGAGATCTGAGATAAGATCCATGTATGAAAACAAAGTACGGACTTTGATTGACTTGCCCAATGATCGCCGAGACATTGAGATTAAATGGATCTTCAAGAGGAAGACGGACGCTGATAGTGTTACTATCTACAAAAGCTAGAATTGTCACAAAAGGTTTTCGACAAGTTCTAGGTGTTGACTACGATGAGAGTTTTTCACTCGTATCTATGCTTAAGTCTGTCTGAATCATGTTAGCAATTGCCGCATTTTATGAAATCTGGCAAATGGATAAACAAAACTGCATTCTTTAATGGTTTACTTAAAGAAGAGTTGTATATGATGCAACCAGAAGGTTTTGTCAATCCTAAAGGTGCTAACAAATTGTGCAAGCTCCAGTGATCCATCTATGGACTGGTGCAAGCATCTCGGAGTTGGAATATATGCTTTGATGAGTTGATCAAAGCATATGATTTTATACAGACTTTTGAAGAAGCCTGTATTTACAAGAAAGTGAGTGGAGCTCTGTAGCATTTCTAATATTATATGTGGATGACATATTGTTAGTTGGAAATGATATGAAAATTCTGGATAGCATGAAAGGATACTTGAATAAGAGTTTTTCAAAGCAAGACCTCGATGAAGCTGCTTACACATTGAGCATCAAGATCTATATAGATAGATCAAGACGCTTGATAAGATTTTTCAATGAGTACATACCTTGATTAAATTTTTGAAATAGTTCAAAATGGAATAGTCAAAGAAGGAGTTCTTGCCTGTGTTACAAGGTGTGAAGTTGAGTAAGACTCAAGACCCGACCATTGCAGAAAATAGAAAGAGAATGAAAAGTCATTCCCTATGCCTCAGTCATAGGTTCTATAAAGTATGCTATGCTGTGAACTAGACCTATTGTATACCTTGCTCTGTGTTTGGCAAAGGAATACAATTTTGATCTAATAAGTAGATCACTGGTCATGGGTCAAGAATATCCTTAGTGAGGACTAAGGAGATGTTTCTCGATTATGGAGGTGATAAAACAGCCCGTCGTAAAAGTTACAACGATGCAAGCTTTTACACCAATCCAGATGACTCTAAGTCTCAATCTGGATACATATTGAAAGTGGGAGCAATTAGCTAGAGTAGCTCCGTGCAGAGCATTGTGGACATAGAATATTTGCGAAATACATACGGCTCTGAATATGACAGACCCGTTGACTAAGCTTCTCTCACGAGCAAAACATGATCATACCTTAGTACTCTTTTGGGTGTTAATCACATAGCAATGTGAACTAGATTATTGACTCTAGTTAACCCTTTGGGTGTTGATCACATGATGATGTGAACTATGGGTATTAATCACATGCAGATGTGAATATTGGTGTTAAATCACATAGCGATGTGAACTAGATTATTGACTCTAGTGCAAGTGGGAGACTCAAGGAAATATGCCCTAGAGGCAATAATAAAGTTATTATTTATTTCCTTATTTCATGATAAATGTTTATTATTCATGCTAGAATTGTATTAGCCGGAAACATGATACATGTGTGAATACATAGACAAACATATAGTCACTAGTATGCCTCTACTTGACTAGCTCATTAATCAAAGATGGTTTTGTTTCCTAACCATAGACATGTGTTGTCATTTGATTAATAAGGTCACATCATTAGGAGAATGATGTGATTGACATGACCCATTCCGTTAGCCTAGCACTTGATCGTTTAGTATGTTGCTATTGCTTTCTTCATGACTTATACATGTTCCTGTAACTATGAGATTATGCAACTCCCGTTTGCCGGAGGAACACTTTGGGTGCTACCAAATGTCACAACGTAACTGGGTGATTATAAAGGAGTACTACAGGTGTCTCCAAAGGTACATGTTGGGTTGGCGTATTTCGAGATTAGGTTTTGTCACTCCGATTGTCGGAGAGGTATCTCTGGGCCCTCTCGGTAATGCACATCACTATAAGCCTTGCAAGCAATGTGACTAATGAGTTAGTTGCGGGATGATGCATTATGTAACGAGTAAAGAGACTTGACGGTAACGAGATTGAACTAGGTATTGGAAACCGACGATCGAATCTCGGGCAAGTAACATACCAATGACAAAGGGAACAAAGTATGTTGTTATGCGGTTTGACCGATAAAGATCTTCGTAGAATATGTAGGAACCAATATGGGCATCCAGGTTCCGCTATTGGTTATTGACCGAGAATAGTTCTAGGTCATGTCTACATAGTTCTCGAACCCGTAGGGTCCGCACGCTTAATGTTACGATGACAATTATATTATGAGTTTATGAGTTTTGATGTACCGAAGTTTGTTCGGAGTCCCGGATGTGATCACGGACATAACGAGGAGTCTCGAAATGGTTGAGACATAAAGGTTGATATATTGGACGACTATATTCGGACACCGGAAGTGTTCCGGACGTTTTCGGAGAAAACCAGAGTGCCGGAGGGTTACCGGAACCCCCCCGGGAGAGATAATGGGCCACATGGGCCTTGGTGGAAAGAGAGAGGGGCGGCCAGGGTGGGCCGCGTGCCCCCTCTCCCTCTGGTCTGAATTGGACTAGGAGGGGGGCGGGGGGCGGCGCCCCCCTCTTTCTTTCCCCCCCTCTTCCCCTTCCTCCCCCCTCCTAGTAGGAGTAGGAAAGGGGGAGTCCTACTCCTACTAGGAGGAGGACTCCTCCTCCTTGGCGCGCCCACAAGGGCCGGCCGGCCTCCCCCCTCCCTCCTTTATATACGGGGCCAGGGGGCACCCCATGAAACACAAGTTGATCTACGGATCGTTCCTTAGCCGTGTGCGGTGCCCCCCTCCACCATATTCCACCTCGGTCATATCGTCGCGGAGTTTAGGCGAAGCCCTGCGCCGGTAGAGCATCATCATCATCACCATGCCGTCGTGCTGACGGAACTCATCCCCAAAGCTTTGCTGGATCGGAGCCCGGGGATCGTCATCGAGCTGAACGTGTGCTGAACTCGAAGGTGCCGTACATTCGGTGCTTGGATCGGTCGGATCGTGAAGACGTATGACTACATCAACCGCGTTGTGCTAACGCTTCCGCTTACGGTCTACGAGGGTACGTGGACAACACTATCCCCTCTCGTTGCTATGCCATCACCATGATCTTGCGTGTACGTAGATTTTTTTTTTTGAAATTACTACGTTCCCCAACAGCCGGGGAAGAGGCTCCGTGTACGACGACGACGGTGGACCGGCTCCAGTGCTGCGTACGAGGTCGTTGATGAGGCAGATGCGCTGCGGTGGACGAGTGTGCCGATGTAAAGGGGAGGAGCACGAAGGCTGCGGTGCCGTGGAGAAGTCTATTTTGCGGTGGGGATAGAAAATGGGGAGTATTCAGGTGTACTACTCTGGGTGCCGGGGTGGGGTTGGTTGGGTAGGGTGAACCTGAAGTTACCAAGACAACCCCCTACCAAGCGTCATCCTTAGGCCTGCTCCGAAGGCTATGATGGTAACTTCCCACTTCTCAAATCAGGGACGCGGGATATTTTCCCGCCGACCTCAAAATTTTGTGACACTGAACTCCCCGTGTGGCGTGTTGAGTGATTCGGCTAAGCAACTAGCGAGTAGTAGTAGTAAACTCCGCATATTAGGTTTGACCGAAGTCAAACTTCCTAAAGTTTGACCAAGTTTATAGAAAAATATAAACATTTACCATAACAAATATGTATGATGTGAAAGTACATTCAATAATGAATCTAATGGTATTTATTTGTTATTGTATATGTTAATATTTTTTGTTATAAGCTTTCTGAGAGTTTACAAAACTTGACTTTGACCAATGCTAATACGCGGACTTAAATAAAAACGGAGGGAGTGCACATTTGTTTTCTTAGTTTGTAGTGAACTAATCATTTGTTGAAATTGTGAAATAAATATATTAGGCTATTGACTTTGAATCTAATGGTCTATACAATTCAATAGTTACAATCATTGTCGAATCCCAAGATGTATACAAGGTCTATAGTACTTCACAACATGCTCAAACTCACATAATCCCAGTCAAATGAGAATCTAAATGCATTTCATAGTTATTACTTTGTAGGATGCAACAAAACCAACCATAACTCTACATTAGCCATTATAGAAGCAACATTTTGACATATCCCAATGTGGTAATGAAACGTGCAGAGAGAGCTTTTGAAGATGGAGCAGATAGGGCGGGAAAGATTGTATGTATGTGGACGAGAGAGTAGGAGACAAACCTAATGAGACAGAGAGAGAGATAGAGAGAGAAAGAGAGAGGAAGAAGTTAGGTCTGTGAGAAAGATGGAGACATGTAATATACGTGAGATGCGTGTGCTTCCGGATTTTGTATACGTGGAAGGAGAAGAGACAACATGTTTGATGAGAGAGCTGGAAAAACATGGACAAGAGGGGAGGGATCTCGTGGGTTGAGGGATTGATAATTTTGTGCGGGGAGAGAGGGATTGGTAATTTTGTGCGAGAGAGAGAGGGTGGGGGGAGGAGTCGGTCAACCGTCGTCACATCACCCTGCTTCCAAATGGCCCCGCATACTCTAGCGCGGTGTGGTCACCGTCTTCGATCTGCTCGATGCCCTCTTTGAAGATTGAGGCGTTGTGCATGTTGGGGTGCCAAGAAGCACAAGTGAGAGTGGTCGCCGTATAACTTTGGATGGGGATGAATTGTGTGCTCGGGGGAGTGTGTGTGTGTGTGTGTTGTGCTGTGTGTGTGTGTCTCTCTCTCTCTCTGTGTGTGTGTGTGTCAGATATTGAGAAAAAACAAACCTAAGGAGAGAAATGGGTATTCACGAAGAGATTGTGCGGGCCTTGAGGTGGGCAGGGCCGGGTGAGGGTGTCAAAATGTGTGCGTTGATGCATGTGCTGCATGCGAGCGTGCGAGGGACGAATGAATCGAGAGAGATGGTTGTTGTGTTACGGATGCTCCTCTCTCTGTCTGTCACACACACACACACACAAGTAAACTAGAAGACCGTTCTCTCATGTATACACAACGTATCGGCATCTGTCTATGTCTCACTCATGCATGATCATTTGCACATTCACACCTCTCTATGTCTGTATCACACACACACCGTCTCCACATTGCCCTTCCTCCACAACACACATATGGACACATACACACGTTCTCTCTCAGTCACACACACAAAATCAGTATTAAAAAAACTAGGGCGCACCTAAAACGTCCAAATCCAAATAAACATGACTGGAGCTAAATTCAAATATTTGGAAATATTGCAGCATCAAGAACTTTTCCAGGAAAAAAAGTTGAGTAATATTCAGTGATTGTTTTCACACACACACAAAAAGGTTCGATGGATGTCCTTCGAGCGCGACACGGTGATGCACCGTTTGATCGATCGCGCGGCTGTGGTTCACGCGCTTGCACAGGATTTCCTATCGTGGCTGTGGTACTAACTAATAAAAGCATTGCCTAAGTCTAATGTTTACGTGTACTAGAATGGTTTTCTTTTAAGTTTGACCAACCTTATATAAAAGGGACAATTGCATTTTTGTCCCTAGTTGGTTTCTACCCACGGGTTTTGCCCTTACTTTTCGAGCCTGCTCAGTTTTGCCCTTACTTTTTTCACCGAGGTCGTCCAAATGCCCTTCTGTCACAGCTCCGTCCGGTCAACGGTCAACGCCGTTTGACCACGGCGGTGTGTCGTTTTGGACATCTTTACCCCTGTTATAAATACACACACACTCTCTCTCATGCGGGACCGTTGAGAAAAAGACAAAAGAAAAAATGGACTATCTCCTACCTCACCGGAGTGCGTCTCACGGTCGGCGGCCGGCGGCGCTCCGTAAGGGCCGGCGGGGAGCGGTCGGGAGGCCGGGACTCGCACGGGGAGATCCCCATGTATACGATGGAGAGGTAAGGGAGGCCAGGAAGGTCCGGAAGCGAGGGGATGGAGCTCGGTGGCGACGGCCGGAGCACGGGCTACGCAGGGGAGGTATGTCCAGGTCAAGGAACACAATAGGGAGGCGCCAGAAGCTTTGTGGGGACGTCCTGAAGCCCATGATGTGCGCAAAGACGGCGGGGGCTTGAAGGATACGGAGATCGAGTGGCGACGGCCGGCAATCGGAGGTGGGGAAGATGATGACCAAGTCAGCGATTCCAGCCTCCCTTCGTTGATTCGCTTGGCGGAGATACTCATGGAGTGGCTGTGAACCTTTGAGACACCTTATTGGGGGCACCGGGAAGCAGTTGGCCATGCGGGCGACCAACGTGCCTGAAGTTCCGGCGAGATCCCCCTCCTGGATGTGCACGCACGCGCCCTCCTAAGGTTCATCGGCTGGGCCACGCGTGCGACCCACGGTTCCCATGCTCCTCCTGACAGCCTCGCGCGAAGTTCTATGGCCGCACGCTGAGCTCCGGTGGCGCCTCACCGGCTGCGCTCGTAGTGGTTCCGGTGGCGCCTCGTGGCCCACGCTACACGTCCGCCCTGCGGATCCCGTGCGCCTCCAGCGCGCGAGGTTCCACGCCCGCAGGTCGAGCTTCGGCGAGCTCCCACGATTGGTCGTGCACGCCGCCAGTGGCCATATCCGAGCCGGCATCGTGTCCTTGTCATGGTTTTGCCGGCCCAATTAGTTTAGGCTGATAGCCCAATGCCAAGTGGGCCCGTTAGTGTTAGGTGTTTAGTTAGTAGGGGTTAATAGTGCACTGCCAAGTGGGCCTCCGCTAGTATTAGGTTAGTTGTTTAAATTAGTTAGCTCAGAAAAGTTGCTCAAAAAGAGCTAGCTCAAAAAAAGTTGTTTAAATTAGTTCTAGCATTAGCATGGCCCAGTTTCAATGACATGTGGACCCCAACCCTTAGGTTGACTAGTCTTTGTTGACTGGAGCATCAAGACAGGGGCACAAATGTCCAAAATGGCGCTCCGCCGTGGTCAAACGGCGTTGACCGGACGGAGCTGTGACGGAAGGGCATTCGGAGGACCTCGGAGAAAAAACTAAGGGCAAAACTGAGCAGACTCAAAAAGTAAGGGCAAAACCCATGGGTAGGAACCAACTAGGGATAAAAATGCAATTGTCCCTATATAAAACTAAAGTAAGACCCCACACGCGCACTCATCAATATGCCGCCGCCGCCATTGCGCATGAAGGCGCCCGCCTGCTCTGGCCAACAATTTCTCGCCCATCACCGATGTGTCGCCGCCATCCCTGTGCCATGAAGCCGAAGGCTTGCCCGCTCACGTCGTCTGCAGTCCCTCGTTGCGATGCCTACGCGCTGTCAAGCACGCGAGCAGCTGGTGGAGCCGCGTCTGTGCACGTAGTGTACGAAGAGGAGGATGAGCGCGTGCTCCAGCATGCCGGCGAGGAGGAACTAGCGTGTCATTGTCGTCTCCGCCCGCGCGGAGGAGGCGCGCATGGTGGCTGTCGCGGCGGAAGCTGGTCGCGCGTGCGTCGAGCCCGCAAACCGGGTGCGGATGCGGAATCTACCTTCGAGACCTTGAATGCCACGTGGATCCTGCAATCTGAAGGAGCAATTTGGGTCAGTCGACTCTTGTGAGCCGTTTGATGCTACATGGATGGCTAGAAGGGCTTCTTCCACCTCTTCTGCCGTATTCTTCCTTCGCTCCATCGAACTTCTTTCACAAATCGACTGACCCAAATTATACTACTAGTACGAATGTATTAAGTACAACAGGAACACGAAGATACGAGCAGTAGTACCAACTGCAAGAAGAACAGTAGTAAGACATAGTACTAGTACTATTGTACGTACTAAAGAGTTCAAATAACAAGAAAGAACATAAACATAGTTCTTCTAGGGCCTCAACACAACACACCCTTGAAAATAAACTAAGCAACTAGTCCGCTTGACACTACAGTAGAACCAGCATGAGCGACGGCACTGCCACCTACTCGGAGTCCAAGTCCACGTCCTCGACTTCGTCCTCGTCCCTCTTCCTCTTGCTCTTTGCCGACGCTTCTTTGCTTGAACCGGACACTGGGCTCTGCTTCTTCATCCAACCCTTGTAGATATTTAAACAAAGGTAGGCATCCATTGCTGCATACACGATGTGATCTTCATCTAATGTATTCGACTCCCATGCATGATGAAACTCGTGATGTGGTTTCTTCAGTTTAGCGTATGAAGGATCAATCATGGCTGCTACCAGGGTCAGCATTGAAGGTCGAGAGGAGGACACCAGGCTTGCCTTTTGGAGATCGAAGGGCTGGCCTACAACGAGACCTATCCGACGCAGGACATCCCTGCCGTTCTTAAAGTCTACAATAAAGAATTTCACTCTTTTGTCCTTGAGGAAGTTCTTAAAATCCTGGCACTCAACCTCGGCATGGCATATGTGGTAGACCAAGCAAACTTATGTACGCAAACCTGGATCATGGCGGGCTTCTTCCTCTCTTCGTCCTTTAGATCCTTCTCTCGTCCCAGGACTGTGGTGTACTCAACATCTAGCCCAGCGACCCACTCATCAGTTGAACTATTGAACATGCGTAGAAGCGAGCAAGCCATGCTTTTACCGTCGCGGATCCATGTGTGTAGATGATGATGAACTCATCGCCGGTGATGGCTCTAACCTGGTACTTAGCGGTGACCATGGAGATTTGGGAGGCCATGGATTTTGGAGGAGGGTTAAGAGAAGTTGAACTGTTGTACCCCACAAAAAAAACTGGGAGCGACCTAATGTGAAAGGACGGGACGGCTGGGAGCGAACTGTTGTAAGGTAGAAGACGGGGATGAGTAGGGCGTGCGAACGGCATGGGGTTGTTGGCTTGCCCGGTGGATAAACGGCTGCAAGCCCCCAAAGTGTTCTCGAGAACTATGCGGGACCCACTAGATATCATGTCTACTAGACCCATATCGTAGGCCTGACGGTATAGCTTCTGCCTGTTCGCACGCCATGCCGGCGCGTGGATGTAACTTCACTTAATTCCATCAACCGTCGCGCCTCCCACGACCTTCTCCTCTGTCGCGCGGTCGCGCCCTTTGAGACTTCGACCGGCTATAAATGAGCAATTTGTTTTGCCTACTCCGTGTGCATGATACTCCCTCTGGTCCTTTTTAGTCTCGTCAACCGTTTGCAAAGTGTTTGACCAAATTTATACTAAAAATATCAATATCTACAATACTGATTATAATGAGTATAAGAACTACATTTTATAATGAGTGTAAAAATATTGATTTGACACTGTGAATGTTGACACATTTTTCTATAAGTCTGGTGAAAGTAGAGGTACATTGACTCCAGACAAAACTTAAATGCACAATGCAGACTAGTTCCTCCATCTAGGTGTGTGCCATGTCCTATCTTGTCATCACAACAAGGTTAGCTATTAGAGTAGTACTACGTCCCTTCTAGTTTAAAGGGCTCGATTCAAAAATTTCACCTACTCTTAGCAAGATAGTAGAGGCGGTGGAATAGTTTTTGAAGTCTGCAAAAGTACTCAACTAATGTTGTCGTTCTTCATAAAAAAATGTGTTTACCAATGCACGCATGAACACTAGTTACTCTAACACCCCTCTCTTCTTTAATTCTTTGCCACATCAGCATGTTTGCTATTCCCGTGTGCATGATACCAGCAAAGATACCACCATTATGGCCAACCTGAATCATCGCATGCAATAATTTGGTGCACCTTGAAATATGAACATGTGTGGGGCATGTATGTTTTTAATGACTTGAGACTATACCTAGCCCGGCATACAAGATGACTTATTATGCACCGTTCCCCATACCTGCAGGAAGCCCATTCGTCTCCAAATCTTTTCTTCTCCATGTGTGGAAACAATATGCCTGCCAAACTCTCCTTCTCCCTCCGGTGGTCCCACCACTCCACCCCATGTGAAAAAATCTGCATGCATGACTCTCCTCCCCCCACGCTCGTCCAATCCATTGTGACCAGCAATATTTCCACCCCTCCCTCCCTCGTAATTTACTCCAACAAATATGCCCATGTAGCTGTTGCGTTAATCACGCAACATATCTTCCGGGACACTGCTTCAGTTACTTAACAACAGGTGCATTGGGTCACTGGCATATGGGCCCAACAATGGTCTGGCCTACATGTCAGTGATGCAACTGGACCTGCAGTTAAGTCAGTGCAGCTCAGTCCATATCTTACGTAGGTGTGCCATTGCTCGCTATAAATACTGCGCATTCGGAAGAACGCTCACATTCATTGCTATCTCCTCCCCTCCCTCTCACGTCGACCACCATGGCATCGCCCCTCCCAAGCCCTAAGCGCCCCTCGCTGCATTGCCCGGACGGTCACGCATTGCCGTTTCGTTCCTCGCCACCACTAGTCGAGGAGGACACGTCGGCGTTCCACTCCTCGTCGTGACGCGTCGAGGTGGACGCGTCGGCGTTGCCAATCTCGCCAGCACGCGCGTCGGCTCCCCGCTACGAGGAGAGCGCCGCACCGCCCGCCGAGCCCCCCCAGCCTTGAGGAGCTTTGGAAAGAAATGGATGTCCCCATTTGGGAGGCTTTGCCGCCGGCAGAGCACGCGAAAATAGAGGCGGAGAAGAAGGCTGAGGAAGAGAAGCGCGCAGGGCAAGCTGCCTGGCAGCTCTATGTCACGTCCGAGAGAGTCAGGCAATTGGCTCTTTGGCAGAAGGCTCGTGCAAGGGCCGTGAGGGTGGTGGAGGACGCCCGTGCCAAAGCCCTGAGTGCAGTCGGGCCCAAGCGCCTCATCTATGCTTGGCGGTACGTGGACGTGGTGCACGCTTCCAGTGAGGAGGAGTACCTGCTGGCGCCGGATCACCACACCGGTGAGATCGCGCTCGCCCGCCGGCAAGCCGCCAATCAGCACCTAGCGAGTTGCGAGGCTGAGGAAGAGGCGTTGTGTCGATGCGCTAGGAAACGGCCATGCACCAGGGCACTCGTGGCGTGCCGCAAGCACTCCTGCGAGCGTCGTGGCTTTTAGTAGGGAGTATAATTTAGTTTCGTAAGGTGATCTCATTAGTTTTGGGCCACAAATGATAAATCTCGAACGTTCAGGAATTATTAGCGTCCTTAATTAAGTATGTAAGAGGGAAAGTTTGGAAACCTTGTGTATCCGTACGCATTTTGTAAGTAGGTGCATACAACACAAACTTTAGTACTATATACTATCGCACTGCACGTCTCTCTCTCTCTATATGTTTGCAGACTGTGCTACTCCCCCCGTCCAGGTGAATAAGTCATCTTTGGTTGTGCACCGTGACCAAGTAGGAGGGAAGACTTTATACACCTAGACGGAGGGAGTACTACTATTACTTATGTACGAGCAAATGCATGTTTTAACATTACAATGCGGTTTTTGTAAAAGTAGAAAAACAACACTAGTCAAGCTTGTCAAACGATTCAATGCAAAACAAATGAAAAAATGCTCGTTTGATTGTTTACTTTTAGCTTCCTTCTCTATGGTTATTTCCCTGCCGAACTTTGTACGGAGTATCTCACTGGTCGGAAAGGTATGCAAATTCCCAAACCGCTTCCTACACCATGTATCAATTTTTTTGCCTAACAAGTTGTGCCGTGCAATTGGAATTCCAACTTGAGTACTAGTACTACTAGTAGGAGTACCAGGGGCCAGTTCGTTTAGGCTTCTATATTAGTAGTACTCCCTCTGTCTAGGTGTGTAAGTCATCTTACGAAAACCAAATAATCCCAAAATACTTAGGCGTGGTGCATTAACTTCTACCTCGTTTCTTGTTTCTTGACATATAAACCAATAAAGAGATGAAGGGTGTGCATGCTTTTAATGACTTGAGAGTACCAAACACGACATGCAGTGGTTAGTTCATTGCATGCATGCAATGCTATTAATTAGCAAATAAACATTAAGGTCTCTCATTTTCCCCTCCTCCCTGGTCACGGTGCACAACCTAAGATGACTTACTCACATGCACTAACATTTCATCAGTTAAATCTTTGGTCAAAATTTACCACAAATTACAATAGTGACGAATAAACCAGGATGGAGGTACTCCCTCCATTTTTGTATACAAGGCCACTATAAAAAATACATTTTGCATCTGTACAAGGCCACCAACAGTAATCGAGACAAATATTAATGATGTTTCCTCGTACTAGTAACCCATGGCTTAATTACTAGCATGCATGTAGTGGATAATCATGACAAACTCATCTAGTACTTCCTCTCTCACAGCCACTCAATTTCTTCTAATGTGCATGCACCCTATTAATTAACCCAGTAAACGAGAAAAAAATTGACTTGTAAAGCACACATTGATTTTTATCTTGGTACCTGTAATTTGAGTTTGTGACCTTGTATATAAAAATGAAGGGAGTACTAGTAGTACTAGTAGTTTAGAAGCCCAAATAAATGAGTGAGGCGCCTTAATGTTACTCTCCACTATGACTAGTCTTATGGGAAAAGCTGGGGAAGAGACGGCTTATTTTTTAAGCCACAAAAAGAACTGGCCCTAGGAGTAGTATCTAGGGATACTAGGAGTAGTAGCCAGGGATTGAGTGTGTGAGATGAACCGGAGAAAGTAAATGCAGAGAGATGAAATGCAAAAACGACAGAGGTATGTGATGGTTGCTTGTCCGTTTATTTTACCAGGCCACTTATTACTGGCAGTGGTTGGGTTTTGTGATATGACGTCTTTACTGCCGCTCCACAAGCGGGGTGGTACTCCCATCCAGCGCCGCCCTCTACACTTGCACTACATCGGTCGTGGTTTATAGGTCCCCCATTGAATTTGACTAAAGATTTAACTGACAAAATGTTAGTGCATGTCAACAAAAACTATATCGTTGGATTCATATTTGAACATAGTTTTGAATGATATAATTTTAGGTGACATGCATCAGCATTTATTGAACTATATATAATGTTAGTTAAATTCTTGGTCGTACTAATCTATAGTAGTAAGGTGCCCGTGCGTTACACCGAAGAGTGAAATGCATTGATCAGGGAGTTGTTTATTTTGACAAAGGATGTGGGGGTCATCTCATGTGTAACGAGTATCGATAGGTTTCTTCAGATATTATTTCATCTCTAGAGCTCACAAACATCCGGGTGAAATAGATAAAAAGGTATCTTTTACAAACAAAAGCGTTCGACCTGCATCCAAAACTTGTGAAGAAATAACACTTATTGTGCTTTGCAAGAAATGATCTTTAAGAATTAGTTTTTGAGTATCGATTGTTATACATGTTGGCTACAGATGACATGTCACTTTCTTATAGTCAACAGTTGGCTATACTATTAAGTAATATTAACCATGCCCTTATACACCTAGATGGAGGGATTAAATCAGGATGACTTGGAAGGGGGCAAAGGAGATGTAAGAAATGGTTCATAGTAAGTCTTTTACCAGTACTGTAGTAAAAGTTCATACATGGAAGATTCTAGACTAAACCATAAATGGATACACTTTTATTCATGCGCGATACTCCAATAGAGCAAGCTCATGCATGGAAGTCTCCACATGCTTAAATAGCGGATTACATTGAGCGAAGACTAATGATCAACATTTAACTTGATAATGCGTATGTCCAGGTGAACCTCCTTGGAGTCCCCATGCACCACGTCGGCGGGTAAAAGGATGCCATGGGTTTTCCAAGTCCACATCGGCGGGAAAGTCCCAGCTCCGTAGAGTCCAAGTCCGTTCGATGAGGCCGGTGTCGCCGCCCACGTGACCCGGAGGGGTAGTAACACTGACCACGCACCCGTACATCGGCCTCGTGTCAGTGTCAGCATCAGCGGCGTCGCCCCTGACACACATTATAGAGATGGGGCGGCGGCCTGCACGGGCCTTGCCGGTGCCCACGATCGAGAGGAAGACACTGCCGTCCTCCTCCGAGACTAGCAGGCGGTGGTGATCTTCCAGCGACTTTGGCATGGTGAACGGGTAGCACGTCTCGTACTTGATGTTCTCCACCAAGGGCCAGTAGTGACCGCTGCACGCATCCGTGAGGTGATGCCCCATGTCTGTCGGCGAGCCCCAAAATGGCAGCGGGCACTCATAGCAGTAGACGAAGGGCTCCTTGGAGGCATTGACCAGGCCGTCCATGAAACGGGAGTGGCTGTAGGGGACATTGTGCCAGTTGAATATATGATCAACTTACTACAAGATTTAATCCGAATAAGCACAAAATAAATCACGACGGCTGAGGAAGTCCTGGATTAGGGGGTGTCCGGATGGCCGGACTATGAACTTTGGCCGGACTCCCGGACTATGAAGATACAAGATTGAAGACTTCGTCCCATGTCCAGATGGGACTTTCCTTGGCGTGGAAGGCAAGCTTGGCGATACGATATGTAGATCTCCTCCCATTGTAACCGACTCTGTGTAACCCTAGCCCTCTCCGGGGTCTATATAAACCGGAGAGTTTTAGTCCGTAGGACGAACAACAATCATACCATAGGCTAGCTTCTAGGGTTTAGCCTCTCTGATCTCGTGGTAGACCAACTCTTGTACTACCCATATCATCAATATTAATCAAGCAGGAGTAGGGTTTTACCTCCATCGAGAGGGCCCGAACCTGGGTAAAAACATCGTGTCCCTTGTCTCCTGTTACCATCTGCCTAGACGCACAGTTTGGGACCCCCTACCCGAGATCCGCCGGTTTTGACACCGACATTGGTGCTTTCATTGAGAGTTCCTCTGTGTCGTCACCTTTAGGCCCGATGGCTTCTTCGATCATCAACCACGATGCGGTCCAGGGTGAGACTTTCTCCCCGGACAGATCTTCGTGTTCGGCGGCTTCGCACTGCGGGCCAATTCGTTTGGCCATCTGGAGCAGATCGAAAGCTACGCCCCTGGCCATCAGGTCAAATTTGGAAGTTTAAACTACACGCCTGACATCCGCGGGGACTTGATCTTCGACGGATTCGAGCCACGGCCGAGCGCGCCGCACTGTCACGATGGGCATGATCTAGCTCTGCCACCCGACCGCGCCAATCAGGGACGGACGGTTGGACGCCACCCCGGAAGCTGCAATTTCTACGGCGATCGAGCTGAATACCAGCCTAGTCCTTTGTGAGGCCTGTGACTCCAAGGTGCCGGACTCCTTTCCGGACTCCGAATCTCCCATGCCCCTTTCGATCGACCCCAATTGGGCTCCGATCATGGAGTTCACCGCCGCGGACGTCTTTCAGCACTCGCCCTTTGGCGACATCCTGAACTCACTAAAGTCTCTCTCTTTGTCAGGAGAGCCCTGGCCGGACTATGGTCAGCAAGGTTGGGATGCGGACGATGAAGAAATTCGAAACCCACCCACCACCCACTTCGTAGCCACTATCGACGATTTAACCGACATGCTCGACTTCGACTCCGAAGACATCGACGGTATGGACGCCGATGAAGGAGACGACCAAGAACCAGCACCTATAGGGCACTGGAAAGCCACCTCGTCATATGACATATACATGGTGGACACCCCAAAAGCAGGGAATGGTGATGAAAAAACGGAGGATGACCCCTCCAAGAAACAACCTAAGCGCCGGCGTCAGCGGCGCCGCTCTAAATCCCGCCAAAGCAAAAACGGCGAGTCCGACACTGGAGATAAGAACACCCCGGACAGTGCCGAAGACAACCCCCTCCAGCAAGATTCAGCGCAGGAGGACGGAGAAGCCAACCCTCATGAGAGAGCGACAGACAGGGAGGTCGAGGACGACAATTATATGCCTCCCTCCGAAGACGAGGCAAGCCTCGACGACGATGAATTTGTCGTGCCAGAGGATCCCGTCGAACAAGAGCATTTCAAACACAGGCTTATGGCCACGGCAAGTAGCCTCAAGAAAAAACAGCAGCAACTTAGAGCTGACCAAGATTTGCTAGCCGACAAATGGACTGAAGTCCTGGCGGCCGAAGAGTACAAACTCGAACGCCCCTCCAAGAGCTACCCAAAGCGCAGGCTGCTACCCCAACTAGAGGAGGAAGCAACTAAACCTACATCACCAGCGTATGATGCGGCCGATCGGCCACCTTGTGGCCGCGACAGAGAGGCCTTTCGGCCCTCAACTCAAGCCGCACCCTAGAGCCGCTCAAAAAATACCAGAGCATGGGGAAACACACCAGACCTGCGAGACATATTGGAGGATAGGGCAAAGCAAACAAGATCAATCTACGGATCGCATGGGCACCCCACGTCACGTGACGATAACCGTCACGCCGGGTATGACAAATACGGCCAGGCCGAACACAACAGACAAAGCTCATCCGAGCTACGTCGCGATATAGCCCAGTATAGAGGCGCCGCACACCCACTATGCTTCACAGACGAAGTAATGGATCATCAAATCCCCGAGGGTTTTAAACCTGTAAACATCGAATCATATGATGGCACAATAGATCCTGCGGTACGGATTGAGGATTATCTCCTTCATATCAACATGGCCCGTGGTGATGATCTACACGCCATCAAATACCTCCCGCTCAAGCTTAGAGGACCAGCTCGGCATTGGCTTAACAGCCTGCCAGCAGAGTCAATTAATTGCTGGGAGGACCTGGAATCCGCATTCCTTGACAACTTCCAGGGCACTTATGTCCGACCACCAGATGCCGATGACCTAAGCCACATAATTCAGCAGCCAGAGGAATCGGCCAGGCAATTCTGGACGTGGTTCCTAACCAAGAAAAATCAAATAGTCGACTGTTCGGACGCAGAGGCTCTTGCAGCCTTCAGGTACAAAATCGAGACGAATGGCTTGCCCGACACCTAGGACAGGAAAATCCAAAATCTATGGCTTTTGCGCGGGAGAAGACAGCTGGCTAGCTCGTAGCAATAACATAACCAAGAGCCCTGGTAACTCAGATACCAAGGACATGTCACGTCCCTAGCCTTGCTATGCACTTGGACTAGTTGGTTGTTGCATCATGTTTAAATTTCTCTTAAACCTAAAATGGGGATCAACAAACCCCAGCACCCCCCCTGAAAATACCAGGTTCAACTTAAAAATATTCTCAATGAACCCAAAATGCCCTCTAAAAATGTTCATGATTTCTGGTAAAGGTGAAAACCTCTGCCAAAAATGATGCACACATTTTTAGGTCATTTATGGATTTTTAAGTTAATACATAAGTATTTGAATTTGGACATTTAAATCCTATAAGTATTTTTAAGTGTCCAAATAATCCTGGAAGTACTTGGGGGCAGTTGGAAATAATTAAAAAGTGCCTATAAATTTATTTCAAGATTTTATGAAGTGATTTAGTATTCTTCTAAATCCAGAAACAAATTAGCAGAATAGAAAACAGAAGAAAATTAGAAAAGAAAGGAAACCTCACCTGACTTACCGCGGCCCACCTGGCCGGCCCAGTCGGCCAGCCCAGCCACCTGGCCCAGCCCACCTCCTCCTGTCGTCTTCCTCTTGCCAGAGGGACGAGTGTGCGTGGCCGACGCACGCAGGCGCGCCCTGCCACCTCCTGCTTCGTCGTGTCGACGCCTCCTTCTCCCCAACCCCGCGCCAAGAGGCGTGGACGACACCGTGTCGACCTCCCCTTCTTCCCTGGCTATTTCCCCTCTCCCTCTTTGTTCTTCGCCCGAACAGAGAGCCGCCGCCGTTGTTCGCTGCCACCATGCCCACCATGGTCCTCTCGCCTCCCCGTGTAGTCTGCAAGCTCAGCCACCGCCACCAGATGATGCGGCTCACTCCCAGGAGCGCGTAGGAGCAAACCGCGCGGCCAATGGCACCCCGAGCAGCGTTTCCGCTGCTCGCCGCCGCGTCTGGACTCGCTGGCGGCTAAACGCCGGCGACCGTTGACCCATTGACCGGCGTGGGTTGACCCCACTGCCCGGTTTGACCCGCCATCTCTCTCACTGACTTGCGGGCCCTTCTCGGCAAATTAATCTAGTTTAGGTATAAACTTAATTAGTTTAACCTAGATTAGTGCTAATCAGACTAGGTTAGTTTAGTTAGCCACTGACACGTGGGACCCACTGGTCAGTTTGACCCGGGCTGCCCCGTTGACTCGCTTACCTCATGCTGACGTCAGGCTGACGTAGTAATCCCTTTTCTGGAATTAGTTTAATTCTATTTATTCAGAAAATCCAGAAAAAGGCTTAAACTTCTAAAAATCATAGAAAATCAACCTTAACTCAGAAAGAAATAAGTTATATACGAAAAATGATCAGAAAAATCCAATCTATCCATCTGTACCTTTTTCATGCATGTTAGAACAACCTATAGCTGCTGTTTAGCACAAATCATATAATGGCATTTAAACCTTCACATATGGAGTTTAGATTTGAATCTTAGATTCAAACCAACTCTGTTTAACTTGCTGCTAGTTGCATTAGCTTAAACCACAACATATTGCCATGTCATGATCATGCATCATATTGTGCATTGCATTGATTGTGTTTCCTCTCTGTTGCTGGTATTTGTCCCCTCTCAGTAGACGATGTTCCGACGATAAGTTCGATGACGCCGATGAAGAACTATACTATCTTCAGAAGTGCAAGGCAAGAAAAACCCCCTTGTTCATTCCGACACAATCCCACTCTCTCGCTCCTGCTCTCTTTTACTGCATTAGGACAACAACGATTCATCTGATACTTGCTGCGGTAGCTGAACCCCTTTATCCTCTGCATGACCTGTCATTGCCACAGTAATTAGATGAAACCCACTAGCATGAGTAGGAGTTGTTTGAGCCCTGATGTGCCTACTCATTCATGTTTGTTTGTCATGCCTGCTACTGCTTAGAGTTGAGTCAGGTCTGATTCATCGGGGATGAATCAGAGGTGTGTGAACATGTCCTACTGTATGTGAGCTAAGTGTATGAACACGATTTGGTAAAGGTAGCGGTGAGAGGCCATGTAGGAGTACATGGTGGGTTGTCTCATTGCAGCCGCCCTCAGGAACTGAGTTCTGTGTTTGTGATCCATGAACAACTACTACCACACATTGGGATCCTTAATTGACTCTCTCGACTTATTAATCAACTCGATCTCTGTCCAGGAGTTGCAACTAGTTTCTGGTGTTTGTAGGTAGTGTTAGTAGTCTACCAAGTGGCACCCGGTACAGGTGGGCTTGGGACAGACTAGGCACCGTGGCACGGTGTATAAGCGTAGATCCACCCGTCGAGGTGGGCTTGGGAACCCTGCACACATTGTTTGGGGCCGTGAGCGACACCCCAGCCAGATCTCCTTGCGGATGGAACCCGAATAGGCGATAAACCTGGACGAGAGACTTGTGTGGTTAGTCAGGTCGTGGCCGACTCCCTCGCCAGGCTTCCGCTTGAAGGTTGCCGAGATACACGAGGTGTACATGGCGGTAAGTGGCGAGAGCGTGTGTGAAGAAGTACACCCCTGCAGGGTTAACATTATCTATTCGAATAGCCGTGTCCGCGGTAAAGGACTTCTGGGTTGCCTGTACAGTTCATAGACAAGTGAAAGTGGATACTCTAAAATACGGAAGATAAGCGTGAGTGCTATGGATGGCGTTCTCGTAGGGAGACGGGAGCGGATCCATAGTGGTGTATTGATATGGTGAATATGTGGACTCGTGTGCGCCACCTCAAAAGAGTTACTTGCAGTCGTAGTTTAGGATAGCCACCGAGTCAAAGCTGGCTTGCTGCAGTTAAACCCCACCATCCCCTTGTTGATAATGATGCATATGTAGTTAGATCTGATGTAAGTCTTGCTGGGTACATTTGTACTCACGTTGCTTAATTTATGTTTTTGCAGAGAGACTTCAGTCTCGCTAGTAGTACCGCGTGGACTTCGACGTTTAGCTTGTTACCTCAGCTACGATCTTGTGCCCTCGGCAGGATCTGGTAGATAGTCAGGCTTCTCAGCCTTTTTCATTTGTAGATGTCTGTACTCAGACATGTTAAGCTTCCGCATGTGCTTTGACTTGTATGCTCTGATTGTTGGGTCATGAGACCCATGATTGTAATATCTCGCTCCTCGGAGCCTATTGAATAAAATACTTGAGTCGTAGAGTCATGTTGTGATGCCATGTTGTATTTGCACATATCGAGCATAATGTGTGTATGTTATTGAAATGCTTGGTATGTGTGGGATCTGACAACCTAGTTGTTTATCCTTGGTAACCTCTCTTACCGGGAAATGTCTCCTAGTGCTTCCACTGAGCCATGGTAGCTTGCTACTGCTCCGGAACACTTAGGTTGGCCGGCATGTGTCCTTCTTCGATCCTGTGTCTGTCCCTTCGGGGAAATGTCACGCGGTGTCTACCGGAGTCCTGTTAGCCTGCTACAGCCCGGTTTATCGGAGTCCTGCTAGCCCAGTTGCTACAGCCCGGATCCACTCGCTGATGACCGACATGTTCGTTGTTGGGTCATGTATGCCTGTCCCTATAAGTTAGTGCCACTTTGGGTTCACGACTAGCCATGTCAGCCCGGATTCTTTGTCATATGTATGCTAGCGACACTATCATATACGTCAGCCAAAATGCGCAAACGGTCCCGGGCCAGGTAAGGTGGCACCCGTGGGAATACCGTGCATGAGGCCGCAAAGTGATATGATGTCTTACATGCTAGAACGGTGTGACTTAGGATCGGGGTCCTGACAGCTTTTTCACCTTTACCAGAAATCATGAACATTTTCAGAGGGAATTTTGGGTTCATTGAGAATATTTTTAAGTTGAACCTGGTATTTTCAGGGGGGGGTGCTGGGGTTTGTTGATCCCCATTTTAGGTTTAAGAGAAATTTAAACATGATGCAACAAACAACTAGTCCAAGTGCATAGCAAGGCTAGGGACGTGACAGGACAACAACGACAGGTCACGTCGTAACAAGCACAAGCGCCGCATTAACGGCGATAATACTAAGGATACGACAGTTAATGCCAGATTCAGAGGCTATAAACCCGGTCAGCGGAAGAAGCCATTCAAAAGAAATCCTCCGGGCCCATCGAGTTTAGACCGGATACACGATCGCTCGTGCCAGATACACGGCACCCCCGAACAACCAGCCAATCACACCAACAAGGATTGTTGGGTGTTCAAGTAGGAAGGCAAGTTAAGTGCGGAAAACAGAGACAAGGGGCTGGATAGCAATGACGAGGAGGAGCCCCGGCCGCCGAACAACAGAGGACAGAAGGGCTTCCCCCCACAAGTGCAGACGGTGAACATGATATACGCAACCCATATCCCCAAAAGGGAGCGGAAGCGTGATCTCAAGGACGTCTATGCGTTGGAGCCAGTCGCCCCAAAGTTCAACCCATGGTCCTCCTGCCCGATCACTTATGATCGAAGGGACCACCCCACTAGCATTTGTCACGGCAGATTCGCCGCATTGGTCCTAGACCCAATCATTGACGGATTTCACCTCACTAGAGTCCTCATGGACGGCGGCAGCAGCCTGAACCTGCTTTATCAAGATACAGTGCGAAAAATGGGTATATACCCCTCAAGGATCAAACCCACAAAGACGACCTTTAAAGGCGTCATACCAGGTGTAGAAGCCAGCTGTACAGGCTCAGTTACACTCGAAGTGGTCTTCGGATCCCTGGATAATTTCCGAAGGGAAGAGTTAATCTTCGACATAGTCCCGTTCCGCAGTGACTATCACGCCCTACTCAGACGAACTGCATTCGCAAAATTTAATGTGGTGCTGCACTACGCATATCTCAAGCTCAAGATGTCAGCCCTCACGGAGTCATTACGGTCAATGGAAACACCGAACGTTCTCTCCGAACATAGGAGCACACGGCGGCCCTGGCGGCAGAAGTACAAAGTAGCCTCTTAAGGCAATTCTCCAATCTGGCTGTTAAACGTCCGGACAACGTCAAGCGCGCCCGAAGTAACCTACAACAAAACCGACTGGCACGTTCTGAGCAAGCATAGCAATGCGGCCCCAACCCCAGCCCTCGCGAGATTGTGATAGCAGTACCACGCGTACATAACTACGCTCTGGAAATACCATGGGCATAAGGGGAGGGGCACAACGACGGCACACCTAGAATGCGGCTCAACCGCACTAGGGGCTCCCGATTTTGCCATTTCTTCTTCTTTATATATATATATATATATATATATATATATATATATATATATATATATATACTTTCAGGACTCCACTATTCAGAAGGCCTGTCCGGCAATACACTCGCGGAACACACGATGCAACAGCCAGGGAGACAACAAGCCACGTAAAATGTCCAGATGGTCTCTATAAGGAGCTAAATACCTGTCTTACTTAAAGTCTCGCAGCTTGCCCCTGGAGGGGGAAATGTCAAATAATCCCATCTCTTGCTTATCACACTATTTGTATCGTTCTGCTTTCATAGCAGCCCTTTAAATAACAATACATAGCTCTTGTTTGTTATTGTATTCATTCATTTTTATATAAATATGTTCAGTCATGACGTTATGCAATCGTACACTTTGGTACGGCCAATACACCAGGGGCTTAAGTTCCCCAGAATATGGTGTGAGAATACCGAACACTCTTATGAGTGTGGCACCCCGAACTTATAGCATTATATGCATCGGCTCCGAATCATGTCTTTGGTCAATAGTTGGGTTTGCCCGGCTCCCATGTTTTGGTACCTTATGTTCCGAAATGTCGGATAAGGTAGCGCTGGGAGAAC
The DNA here is from genome assembly GCF_002162155.2 of Triticum dicoccoides. Taxonomy (NCBI): domain Eukaryota; kingdom Viridiplantae; phylum Streptophyta; class Magnoliopsida; order Poales; family Poaceae; genus Triticum; species Triticum dicoccoides. Next base: position 627,920,805 of record NC_041391.1, read on the forward strand.
TACTGCGATTGTGCCCCAGTTGAGCTGGGTTAACACCTCAGTAGAGAAAGCTAAAACTGACCGTCATGATAGGGTGAGAGGCCGGTCGCTGTTCGAGAGGTTTTTCGAGTCCCTAAAGACTTATGCTGCTTAGAGCGAGGAGCTGGATTTATCCGGCCTAGGCATGGATAGCGCCTCGAACTTGGTCTTCCAAATACTAGGGGCTTCGCCGAAATTTAAAATTATAGAATTCTATGGCTAAGTGAGAGTGATAAAGCATTATAAGTCCGTCGACCTTGTTCGTTGTGCTGAGCGCCTCCCTAGGTGGACCCAATAATGGGAACAAGAGCGCTCAGGTTTATCCCGAACACCCCAGCACTCGTGGCATGGGGGTAGAAGCCGACGACTTCATCTCTCAGATTTCATAAATGGCCGCACATAAGGTAATATTTTAAATTCAAAAAGCGTTGCTTAGCACATATGAACAAGTTTTCAGCGCACAGGATAAACACGAGCGAGTTTACTCAAAAATGACATCACCGGTACATTCATTCGCTACAAGACGGGCACCCTTCAGGACACCCTCATAATACATCTCGGGCCTGCGATGCTCCTTCCCCTTCGGTGGCCCATCCTTCACTAGCTTCTCAGCATCCAGCTTGCCCTAGTGCACTTTAGCACGGGCAAAAGCCCTACGGGCTCCCTCGATGCACACGGAGCGCTTGATGACTTCAAGCCATGGACATGCATCCACTAGCCGCCATACCAGCCCAAAGTAGCTCAAAGGCATGACCTCCCCAGGCCACAGCCGGCCTATCAGGCACTTCATGGCCTGTTCGGCTGCCTTATGAAGCTCAACCACCTGCTTCAGCTGGTCGCTCAAGGGCACCGGGGATCCGGCCTCAGCATACTAGGACCAGAACACCTTCTCCATTGAGCTTCCTTCCTCGGCCTGGTAGAATGCAGCGGCATCGGATACACCGCGGTGCAGATCCGCGAATGCTCCTAGAGAGCTCCGGATGCGGGTAAGTAATAGGTAATTTACTTTCACGTGCTTGCTTTGCATAAAGAATGCCTTACCCTCCGCAATCCTTTTCATCGCCTCAATTTCTTGGAGGGCTTTTTAGGCTTCGGCCCTGGCAGATTTGGCGCTTTCAAGTGCCGAGGCAAGCTCGTACTCTTGAGTCTTCGAGTCAAGCTCTAACCTCTCATGTTTTTTCACAAGAGCATCGAGCTCTTGCCGCACCTCCGCCACCCGCGCCTCTTGCTTTTCTCGCTGAGTGCGCTCCATGGCCGCATTGTCTTCGGCCTTGGAAAGCGCTTCCTTCAGGGTCGCCACCTCGGATGTGGCCCCTGCAACATTCATGTTGGTCCTGTCATTATTTGCAACCAGGTATTTTTTATATAATTACATAAGGTCTTACATACCTTCCTTGTCCTCGAGCTGCTTCTTGGCATGGCCGAGCTCGTTCTTGGACTGCTCGAGGCTCTGCTTCAATGCATCGACCTCCGCAGTCAGTGCGGCAGAGGTTAGCAGCGCAGGCTGCATTCCCATATTGACATATTTATGTTAGACTCCTGTGTATATCTTTTTTTAGATCCTTAGTCTGGCTTTTCCTTCCGAACACCAAACTGAGCATCAGGGGCTACTGTCTATGCAGTGACATTTTTATATGTTTTAAATACATACCTCAAAGCCTGTTAGAAGACTAGTACATGCTTCTGTCAGCCCGCTCTTGGCGGACAGAACCTTCCGAATCACCGCAATCATAACAGTGCGGTGCTCCTCGTCGATGGAGGCGCCGTTAAGCACCTCCAGTAAATTGTCCGGCGCCTCTGGTTGGATGGAGGCCGCCGGCGTCGTAGGCTTGCCCTTCTTGTGAAGGGGCCGCCTACCGGACTCCGAAACCACTGAAGGTTCCGGAGCGGTGTCCGGCCCAGGGCCGGACTTAGAACCCTCTGGGGCTTCATCCCCTTTGGGCCTGGAGTCCGGGAGGTCGCCTTGCGGCGCCTCCAGGACCACCTCCTCCTAGTTTAGTCCCTTTTGGGACTCCACCTCGTCATCGTCCGTAGGGCGAGAGGAGGAGGCCGTCGGGAGTGAAGCGCTATTCACATCCAACTAATCCAGGGAGCCACCCGACGAATCGCCGAGCTGAGCCTTGGGCGGACTGCATGATTGAATTCGGCGTCAGATGATACTGTATAATAGAGGAGCGCCATAAGTCATTCTGGTATCCGGATACTTACGATTTTGCCAGGGGCTTGACCCTGGATGGCCATTCCTCTCCGCTGTCTTTGGCGTCGGAAGCGTAGTCCGGTAGAAGGGTCCTCCCCTTCTTGGACCCTCCGGCCTCCCCAGTTGGGGCGGCATTCCTTTTATTTCCTCCCCCCGCTGAAGGGGGAGAGGCTTCTTCTTCCTCCTCCTCGTCTTCGAAGGCGGAGGGCGCTTCGGGGTCATCAGACGATGAATCCGACACCACCAGGCGTCGGGAACTCTTTCGAGTCCCCGTGGCCTTCTTCTTGGCCTTCTTCTCCGGCACCACGTGAGGTGCCGGAACCAGCAGCTTCGTCAAGCATGCATCTGCTGTGTCTTCGGGCAAAGGGGCCGGACAGTCAAACTATTCGGATGTCCTCTTCTAGTCCTGTTAAAGGAGCGGGAGTTTAGATCCTGCAAAGAATCAAACTATGAAAATCGAGTATCCTATAAAGGATAAAAACAAGCTTACTTCAGTGGCTTGGCGCTTAGCGCAGAATCCGTGATCCTCGGTGACGGGAGGGGAGACCTCGGAGCTCTTGTATAGCACCTTCCAGGCGTCCTCGTGCTTTTTGTAGAAGAGCCTGGACAAAGTCTGATGCTGAGGCGGGTCGAACTCCCACAAGTTGAAAGCCCGTTGTTGACACGGGAGGATCCGGCGGAAGAGCATGGCCTGGACTACATTGACAAGTTTAACCTTCTTGTTTACTAGGTCTTGGACGCATGTTTGAAGTCCGGCCACCTCTTCCGGATTACCCCACAACAGGCCCGTCTCTTTCCAGGACGTGAGCCGGGTGGGAATGCCAGATTGGAATTCGGGGGCCGCTGCCCATTCAGGGTCATGTGGCTCGGTGATGTAGAACCACCCCGATTGCCACCCTTTGATGGTTTCTATGAAGGAGCCCTCGAGCCATGTGACGTTGGGCATCTTGCCCACCATGGCGCCTCCGCACTCCGCTTGCCGACCGCTCACGACCTTCGGCTTGACACTAAAGATCTTGAGCCATAGGCCAAAGTGAGGCTTGATGTGGAGGAAGGCCTCGCACACGACGATAAATGCCGAGATGTTGAGGATGAAGTTCGGGGCCAGATCGTGGAAGTCCAGGCCGTAGTAGAACATGAGCCCCCGGACAAACGGGTGAAGAGGAAAGCCCAATCCACGGAGGAAATGGGGGAGAAACATGACCCTCTCATGGGGCCTAGGGGTGGGGATGAGTTGCCCCTCATCTGGAAGCCGGTGCACGATGTCGTTAGACAAGTATCCGGCCTTCCTCAACTTTTTGATGTGCCCCTCCGTGACGGTGGAGGCCATCCATTTGCCTCCCGCTCCAGGCATGATTGGAGAAGGTTGAGGTGGGAAGTACAGACTTGGGCGCTGGAGCTCGAGTGCGCAGGAATGGATAATCAAAGGAGGAAGAAGGTGTAGATGGAAAGGGCGGATCCTTATCCCCACCAGCCTAATAAAACTCGCTTATCTCCCAAGCGTAGCAGTTAATGGCGCGATTGGGTTACCCACGCCCGTGTTGATGAGAATCCCGGAATGAGGGGACACAATCTCTGCTTTGACAAGACATACCAAGGAAACCGCCTCGCTAAACGCGCTGAGGGGGAACAGTAAAACGATTCGAATAAAGGCTTGGCCGTAGCGTGATGTCACACTACGGAATACGTCAGCAGATTAGATTTGTGTAAATATTATTCTCTCTACGGTGGTATGTGGAACTTATTTTGCAGAGCCGGACACTATCCTTGTGTTCAAACATCTTCTATGAAGTATTCGGAGGAGGAACCCGCCTTGCAATGCCGAAGACAATTTGCGCACCGGACTTGTCGTCATTGAAGCCCGGTTCAGGGGCTACTGAGGGAGTCCTGGATTAGGGGGTGTCCGGATGGATTGAGGATTGACGGTGTCCTGGACTAGGGGGTACTCAACGCGTCGTCTCCCGATCAGTTGGATTGGGCCGAGGACCCCCATGGCCGTATACTCATGGGCCAGTCCGAACAGCTGCCGCATACAAGGAAAAATCAACAAGACTTGGCGATCAAGACAAGGACTCCTCCCCCACCGGCGTATTCGGCTAGGACTCTTATTATCCGAGGCCTCTGGTGCATTATATAAACCAGGGCCAGGCTAGTCGACAAACATATACAACAACCATTACAATCATACCATAGGCTAGCTTCTAGGGTTTAGCCTCCTTGATCTCGTGGTAGATCCACTCTTGTAAACATCCACAATATCAATATCAATCAACCAGGACGTAGGGTTTTACCTCCATAAAGAGGGCCCGAACCTGGGTAAAACATCGTGTCCCTTGCTTCCTGTTACCATTGATCCTAAGATGCACAGTTCGGGACCCCCTACCCGAGATACACCGGTTTTGACACCGACATTGGTGCTTTCATTGAGAGTTCCGCTGTGTGATCGGCGAAAGGATCAATGGCTCGACTGCAGGTCAACTGCGACGTCGGCTTCTTCGTCACCAGCTCGACTGGTCACCTTGGCTTGACCGAGGACTGCGCCCTACCTCCGATCGTCATGTTCAGATGAAGGCCTTCATCAACACCAACTCCGATCTCTATCAAGATCATGGAGGAGTCATCCATGGAGCTCGGGGGCTCAACGTCAACATTGCCCTCAGGTGACCGTGCTGTTTTTCTGGACAACAAACTTGTATCCGCCGCCACCGCCTCCTCGAGTGTCGCCTAAACGATTATTTTGGTGGAATTATGCGGAATTAAGTCTACAACAACCCTGCAGAAATTTCGTCGAGTTCCGATGGAGGAATCTCCGGCAATCTCCGATATACCGGAGCCCTGTTGAATCTGGACGAGAATCCGGACGAGTTTAGGGCGTGGTGTCCGGCATCTAGCTCGGATGTCCTTTGAAAGATCCAACCGTTGATTTGCTGCGGAATTACCATATCTACCACCTGCCAAAAATTCAGCTCGATCCGACCGTCCAAACTCCGGGAAACTTCCGATTAGTTCGTCACTTTTTGGATCTACTTTCTGCGCGAGAACGAATCCGACCCGAATTCATCTTCTTTATGAACGGGATCTCGGACATCCTTTTTGAAGGAAGTTTTCATATGGAGTGTTGTGTTTTATTCTCAAACACATCCCAGTAGTATTAAAAGAATTCTTGCAATACGAACTTCACCGTCGCGCCGGTGTCAAACCAGCCCGACAACATCACTCCACGACGGCCGACCTGCGTTAGACACGTCGTCGCTTTGTTGAGCCGAGCTCAATTTCTTCGGATCATCATCTCGGCAAGCCGAACGAGAGTCCGACATCGCGAAGGATAAATTATCACCAACATCGCCGCCCCACGGATTACACGGAGCAGGCATACCGGCATCGCCGCACGGTCGTTTCATCAAGCCGGCATCGACCACGTCACGACCTGCATCGGCAGGGCCGCGCTATTGCTTCTTCAAGCTGGTGTCCATCACGCCGACCTACTTCGACATGTCGGCTGGACCGGGGGCTTCGCCATCTCTTCATCAACCTACTCCGGACACTTCGGCGTCACTAGCCGACTAGGCAATGGGTGCGCGGATCGAGTCCCAATTTTGGGAGTCACCTTCCTTCGGATTGCTACAACAAATAAACCAGGTGCTATTAATCCTAGTATTTCCTTTTTGCTTGTTTGGGTTAATTTTTCCCAAGGAATTATTACTCTGGTTAGTCCATCATATGTACACAGGTCTATCAAATACTGGCCGCATTATCGACGGTCGCATGATAGTTCGGTCAGTTTCCGTACATAGTCCGGCGAACGCCGCATCCGGAACTCGGACCGACCTGTGAATCCAGGCTTTGCCACGCCTTTATTGCATTACACCGACAACCTGCATCGACATCGACTTCGGCGGCAGGCCATATTTCTTTTATTACTCACTTTGCATAAATTATTTATTATGCAACGATTTTTTTTACTATTATCTCTGGTTTGCACTATTTTTTGTGCACAGGAAAATGATCCAGCCGAACTATATCCTTTGACGTCACCTCGGCTGGACGGGGGGCTCCGTCAACACTTCATTACCCCATGCCAGGGACTTCGGCATCACTCTGCCGTCCTGCATTGACCATGCTATGTCACCACTTCACAGTGCCGAGCTCTTTGCTCCGCCACCTCGGGACCGGCTTGGGGGATGGAACCTTGTCCCGCATCAAGCTCGGACCACATCGTCAATACCGAACACATTAACCAGCTAAGTTGCCTTCATGCTCAAAGTTTTAAAATTTCTAACTTGTGTTCGGTTCGACCAAGCATTATACTTTCTCGGGAAAAAGTTGCTTATCTTCCTTGTTGAAACTTTGTTCACACACACTTGACGCGCTACCCGCGCTCATTATACCTGGGGGCTTCTTTAACAGAAGCTTATTAATTCGGGCTTTATGCCCAACACATGTGTCACACTTCCGCATGTACCTTTTATTCACCATTATATGCATCGATATGACTTAAGTTTTGGCCAAGCTGGGTTGCCTGGCTCCTGTGCTTACCCCTACGTTCCCGATTGTTCGGCTAGGTGGTAAAGGGAGCACCTCTGCGATTGTTACTGCCGGGTCAGCCGGATGTGTACCTCAGACTGGGTGAAGCCGAAAGCTAGCGTTCTTAAGGGAATACTCGGTCGGTGAACTAAAAGATGATTTCTTACCTATTTATTTACCTGCCCCCAGATGTTTTTCTGCTCTTTTCGCAGTCCAGACATGCACTTTAGGGCATGCCTCCCAGGGAAAGGAACCCCTAACGGAACTATTCTCCCTGGAAGATGTTTCTTACTAACCATGTAATATAACATAACTAGTTGGGCACTTGTCTGATAAAGCACTAATGACCCCTACGCCTGGTCTCCACGCATGCCCCGGTTTTTATAACTGCGAGGGTATTCGGACACACTCCGGACTATTGGGTCCAGAGGTTGAAGCGAAAAGGTCCGCTACGACAAACGATCTACAATCCGGCTATAAGGAATTCTACATGTCACCTTACATTCTCAACTTTTACCCAAGTCACTTGGGGGCTCTTATGTTTATTTGAGCCGTTTCATACTAAGTGTTTCTCTTCCTAGCCGTTGCAAAGTTTTTATTATTATTTATCACTCCTTTTTTTCGACACAAGTGTGCGGTCACTAGCCGGGGAGCCTAATTTCTCTCTCAAAGCCGCTAGAGTTTAGTTTGCTAAACTGGCCTAGTAAGAAGTACTCCGTCTCCGGGATAGGAGGTTGAAGCCCTAGGCTGACCCGCTTGAAGTTTTGAGATAGGATGTGTCATGTTAAAGCATGGCAGAAGCACCTTTTTTTTCTAAAGTCCAATTTTCGGATTGGCACCGGACACTTGATCTAAGTTCGGACATTAATCTTTTGAATAAGTTTTTTGGCTTTTCGAGCCCATGGCACTTTTAAACTATTTGTGTGTTTTCAGCACAAGTCTTGCAGTGCAACGCCGGACATCTTTTGAGATTCGGCAAAAACATTCTCGGATATTGCTATATATACATCAGTTTCGAATTGTGTCTTCGGTCAATAGTTTGGTTGCCCGGCTCCCGCGCTTGCCTCCTACGTTCCGCTTTGTTCGGCTAGGTGTGCAAAGGGAGAACCACTGCGATTGTGCTTCCAGCTCGCATGGTCAAGCACCTCAGTGGAGAAAGCCGAAAACTGACTGTCACAATAGGTGTAAACTGGGCAGCGATCCGATGACTATATTAAATGATGGGCCATTCATTGGCCGAAGTATTTCCGGCTTGACCTCGATTGTCGCCGAACACTATCGGGGGCTATTAACTGGCCTCCCAAAATAAATCCTCGATATTTTGCTCTTACATTGGAGCAGAGGTTTCATGATCATGCTTAGCATGACAACCCAAAGAAAGGAACCGATAGCGGGACTATTTTCTCTGGAAGACATTTCTTCTGTTAAACAGTAATATAACATGTCTCTCCGTGTACCTTTGTTTATAAAACCGTATGGCCAGATTGCCTTGTTTGTTGTAAATCTTTGCCCTCATAAAGGCTTTATAAAGTAGGACAAACACTCCTGGTTAAAGCCCATGGTCGGTCAACAAAGTTTTGTACAATGCGGATCCGAGCATTAATGACATAAAGTACTTGGCTACATTGAGCCATTACACATAATTTGTGATTTTACTATGGATATTGATCCTTAATTCGGCCACCCGTGCCCGCATTAAGGCTCGGGGGCTACTGGGCTTCGGGCTTATTATTTACAAATATTAAAGGGGCACATTGATCCCCTGATCTAGTGTTGCCACCCGACTAGTGTCTCGGGGGCTACTGCATTGCTTGTTCTATGTAGAAAATCTGAAGTGCAATACAGTTTCCGAGGAGATTTTGATCCTCACGTTGGTCGGCCGCACCCAACCTGAGTCTCGAGGACTGAGCATGCTGCTTTTTGTGTCCCGAAGTATTCTGCCGAGCTAGGACTTGATCCTCAGACCGATTTTGCAAATCAACCTGAGTCTTAGCGGCTACGGGGATCAGCGGTCTTATGTCATCCTTCAGGTGCATCTCGGGTTTTAGACCGATACATACCTTGAGGTCTACTGGCTATATATCTCGTCAGAGAATAAATTACATCAATAAAAAACATTGACCAAAAATCAGCCCACGACCGAGGTGCTTAACCACCTCGGAAGCAGTTCGACATATAGCTCGGATGCAAGTGGCTGGCTCCTTAGAGGGCATTTCCGGCATTAAGCTTGGTTAAACTCCTTCAAACTTCTTTGAACGAAGGTGATTTATGACACCTCAGATAAAGTCCGGCGCTGGAGCTCGGATACATAGTCCGGCGTTGGAGCTCGGATACAGTCCGGCGTTGGAGCTCGGATACATAGTCCGGCGTTAGAGCTGGGAAGCAGTCCGGCATTGTTGCTCGGCTGCAAAAGATACCTCGAATGCAGTCCGGCGTTGGAGCTCGGACGCAAGAGGATCTTGCCACCCGGGAACGACTTCAAACCCAAGGCATGGCATAAAAATAACAAGGCATTGATAAAGGCCCTAAACTTAAAGGGGATCCTCGGATGCCCAAGTGTAAACTCGTCGAATGCATTTCGGCGATCCTCAAGATAGAAGATGAGAAGATTTGTTGAACCAGTTTTCAAGACCGGCAACCGAAGATGAAGGACAGTTCGGAAGAATCGAGGAGCGTCCCTAACTTGAAGACCGGTTCAGGGGGCTACTGACGGTGTCCTGGACTAGGGGGTACTCAACGCGTCGTCTCCCGATCAGTTGGATTGGGCCGAGGACCCCCATGGCCGTATACTCATGGGCCAGTCCGGACAGCTGCCGCATACAAGGAAGAATCAACAAGACTTGGCGATCAAGACAAGGACTCCTGCCCCACCGACGTATTCGGCTAGGACTCTTGTTATCCTAGGCCTCTGGTGCATTATATAAACCAGGGCCAGGCTAGTCGATAGACATATACAACAACCATTACAATCATACCATAGGCTAGCTTCTAGGGTTTAGCCTCCTTGATCTCGTGGTAGATCCACTCTTGTAAACATCCACCATATCAATATCAATCAAGCAGGACGTAGGGTTTTACCTCCATCAAGAGGGCCCGAACCTGGGTAAAACATCGTGTCCCTTGCCTCCTGTTACCATTGATCCTAGGATGCACAGTTCGGGAGCCCCTACCCGAGATCCGCTGGTTTTGACACCGACAAGGATTATCTCCTTCATATCCACATGGCCTGTGGTGATGATCTACACGCCATCAAATACCTCCCGCTCAAGCTTAAAGGACCAGCTCGGCATTGGCTTAACAGCCTGCCAGCAGAGTCAATTAGTTGCTGGGAGGACCTGAAATCCGCATTCCTTGACAATTTCCAGGGCACTTATGTGCGACCACCAAACGCCGATGACCTAAGCCACATAATTCAGCAGCCAGAGGAATCGACCAGACAATTCTGGACGTGGTTCCTAACCAAGAAAAATCAAATAGTCGACTGTCCGGACGCAGAGGCTCTTGCAGCCTTCAGGCACAACATCCGAGACGAATGGCTCGCCCGTCACCTAGGACAGGAAAAGGAGAAATATATGGCAGCCCTCACGAGACTCATGACCTGCTTTTGCGCGGGAGAAGACAGCTGGCTAGCTCGTAGCAATAACATAACCAAGAGCCCTGGTAACTCAGATACCAAGGACAACAATGGCAGGTCACGTCGTAACAAGCACAAGCCCCGCATTAACTGTGATAATACTGAGGATACGACAGTTGATGCCGGATTCAGAGGCTCTAAACCCGGTCAGCGGAAGAAGCCATTCAAAAGAAATCCTCCGGGCCCATCCAGTTTAGACAGGATACTCGATCGCTTGTGCCAGATACACGGCACCCCCGAACAACCAGCCAATCACACCAACATGGATTGTTGGGTGTTCAAGCAGGTAGGCAAGTTAAGTGCCGAAAACAAAGACAAGGGGATGCATAGCGATGACGAGGAGGAGCCCCGGCCACCAAACAACACAGGACAGAAGGGCTTCCCCCCACAAGTGCGGACGGTGAACATGATGTACGCAACCCATATCCCCAAAAGGGAGCGGAAGCTATCGGCATTCTGGAACGGGGGTCCCCAGACTTGCCTGCCTGCGGCCTGCAGCGTGGCTCAAAGGGGGCCCCAACATGGCCCATCTTCATCAACACAAGCTCAGGACCCTCGCGAGGGGCCAAGCCTCGCGACAAGGAGCTTCCTCAGGCACGGCCTCATCAGGCTGGCTCACGAGGAGGCGGAGAGTTCAAGGCGGGGTACCTCGCGAGGTGCCCATGATGCAAGCCATGACAACCAAGGGCGCCAGCCCGCGCAGTGTCCTTCTTTCCTCTTTGGTGCAAGGGGAGCAAGCACAGGCGAGAGCATCAATCAAAGGCATCCATATTGGTGCAACAAGACGAAGACCAGTCCAACGGCAGGATGGAGGTCACCGCGGAGCCCAAGCCGGCGTCACCACTAGTGCCTTTGACAGGCGAGGACCAACTTTAGTCAGGATAAGTGTACCAGATGTTCCCCTTCGAAATGGCCAATTGTTGGCGCCCTTCCCGCTCAATATTTGGGAAGAGGCCCAGGGCCTTTGCCTATAAATAGGACTAGCCACCATAGTATCTGGGTATCTAGAATCAACCCCTCCAAAGGGACAACACCACCACAAGAACAGACCCTCGCGAGGCTGTTCTTCCTTGTATTGTTCATCATCAGCCCAAGAGGTAATCCACCACACCACACACTAGAGTAGGGTATTACACCACAGTGGTGGCCTGAACCAGTATAAACCCTGTGTCTTTTGTGTTGTTCTTCTCGTTGTTTAGATCCTACCGATTCGGTGAGGAACAGGTAGGTAGAAGGCGAAACCTCCGCGCGCACCCCAGTGTTCGAACCTCAAGGGTCTACCGGAACCCTAAATCCGACATTTGGTGCGCCAGGTAGGGGTGCGCCGGAATTCGTCTTCCGTCGCCCTGCTCTTCTCCGACCGTCGCGTCCATGGCTGACGCTCATCGGGCTGCTCGCGCCGCTCGAGTCGCCCGGACGGCTCCCATCGGCGGGCGCCCTCGTCGTTCCCCGTCACCCGCCGTCAACACCGCCACCGGCCTGGCGGGGAATGAGCAACGAGTATCGCCCCTGCATCCCTCCGTGGCCTCTTGGGAAAAGCCGCGCGACCTCTTCCTCGCCCACCACGCCGCGCCGGCCTCCCCGGTCGTCGCGGCCCTCCTGGGCGGCTCGCAGGCGCCGCCCTCTAGTCACCATGTCAAGCCGTTCATCCGCCGGGTCGGCGCCACCTCCGCGTGGCAGGGGGCTTCCCGGGACCGGCCGGAGCTGCAGGCCAGGCTAGCCTTCAGTTCGGAAGACCACCCCTCCAGCTTGGCCTGCTCGGGTGCGTTCCCAATGTTGTGCACCCCCACCATCTGCTAGGTGGCTGTCACCAGGACCCTCATCGACGGTGGCGCGGGCCTCAACGTGCTTTCAGTCGAAACTTTCGACCTCCTCCACATACCCCGGGGGCGGCTGCGGCCGAGCCAGCCCTTCATGGGCATCGGGGGCGGGTCTTCCAGCTCCTTGGGAAAGATTCGACTCCCAGTGACCTTCGGCACCTACGACAATTTCCGCACGGAGCTGGTCGATTTCGACATCGCCCTCATCGGCCTCCCCTACAATGCCATCCTCGGCTACCCAGCACTGGCCCAATTCATGGCCGCGACTCACTCGACATACAACCTCATGAAGATGCCCGGGAGTAGCGGAGTCATCACCGTGCCTGGGGACACCGGGGACGCGCTGTGAGCGCTCAAGCTCACCTTCAAGACGGCAGCGTCAGCACAGCCCGCCAACACGGGGCCCCCCCGAGCCCAAGGGGGATGCACCAGCCAAGAAGAAACAGTTGTTCACCCAAGACAAGGCGGAGACCAAGCAGATACCCATCGACGAGGACGGGTCCACCAGCGCCACTTTCACCATAGGCGCCCACCTCGGGCCCGAGCAGGAGGAAGCCCTGGTCAAGTTCCTGCGTGCAAACAAGAAGGTGTTAGCTTGGGAGCCCGATCAGCTGGCAGGGATCCCACGGGGCGTGATCGAGCACCACCTCAACGTGTGCCCCAACGTGCGCCTCGTGAAGCAGAAAGCAAGGCGACAGTCCACTGCAAAGCAAGCCTTCATCATCCAGGAGACCGCAAGCTAGAAGCCGCGGGAGTCATTCGCGAGGTTCGATATCCAGATTGGTTGGCCAACCCTGTGGTAGTACCAAAGAAGGGAGGGAAGGAACGCATGTGTGTCGACTTCACCAACCTCAACAAAGCATGGCAAGATCCTTTCCCACTCCCACGCATCGATCAAATCATCGATTCCACCGCTGAGTGTGACCTGTTATGCTTCTTGGACGCCTTCTCGGGGTATCATCAGATCAAGATGGCGGTGGAAGACGTGGAGAAGACGGCCTTCCTAACCGCGTGTGGGGTGTACTGCTATACATGCATGCCCTTCGGACTGCGCAACGCGGGGGCAACCTTTCAGCGGCTCATGCACATCACCTTGGGCCCGCAACTTGGGAAGAACATGGAAGCTTACATCGACGACATTATAGTGAAATCTCGCGAGGCCAAGACCCTGATACAAGACCTGGAGGAAACATTTGCAAACCTCAACGCAGTAAGCCTAAGGCTCAACCCGGAGAAGTGTGTGTTTGGAGTCCCCTTGGGCAAGCTCTTGGGTTTCCTCGTGTCCCACCGAGGCATCGAGGCCAACCCAGAAAAGGTCAAGGCGGTCGAGGACATGAGCCCGCCAAAGACCCTCAAAGAGATGCAGAAGCTCACTGGGCGCGTGACTGCACTGGGGCGCTTCATCTCCAGGTTAGGGGAGTGAGCACTGCCTTTCTTCCAGTTGATGAAGAAAAAGGGGCCCTTTGAATGGACTGAAGAGGCCGACAGGGCATTCCAAGATCTCAAGAGATACCTGACCAGCCCACCAGTGATGGTGGCCCCACGCCCACAAGAGCCCTTGGTACTCTACCTCGCTGCCACTCCCTACTCTGCCAGCGCGGCCCTGGTGGCGGTTAGGGAGGAGCGTCGGACCAAGGCCGCGGCAGGTGCCCGCGCCAGGGAAAAGCAGGACCAAAAAGGACTCACAGAGATCACTACCACGATTGAGGAAGATCAGCCGCCGCAGGGGAACGCACCGGGGGCGGGAGAGGCCCTTCCCCCAGGCAACCAGCTTCGGGAGGCTCCACCGCCTCAGGAGGCACCACGGCTTCCGGAGGACGCCACCAGCACCGATGCTCCAAGCCTCGTCGAGCACCCAGTGTACTTCGTCAACACGGTATTGCGGGATGTGAGGGCACGTTATCCCATGCCTCCGAAACTTCTCCTCGCGCTACTGGTGGCCTCGCGCAAGATGCAACACTACTTTCAGGGTCACCCTATCAAGGTTGTCTCAGCGTACCCCTTGGAAAGAGTGCTCCGGAGCCCTAACTCATTCGGAAGGGTCGCCGAATGGAACATTGAGCTGCAAGCATTTCTGCTCGAATTCAGTAGGACCCGAGTCATCAAGGGAGCCGCACTAGCGGATTTCGTGGCCGAATGGATGGAGGCACCGGGCCTCAAGGCCGGCGAGGATCGATCCCTCTCCCCAGGAAGCGAGGCACCAGAAGGCTGGGTCATGTAGTTCGGCAGAGGGTTCTCCATGCAAGGCGCAGGGGCTGGGGCGATGCTCATATCTCCCACTCAGGACAAGCTCCATTACGCCGTGCAGCTCTGTTTCCAGCAAGGTGAAAAGGTCTCCAACAACATAGAGGAGTATGAAGGCCTGATAGCAGGCTTTAAGGCCGCGGCTGCCCTAGGGGTAAAGCGCCTAACCATCAAGGGCGACACATAGCTCCTCGTCAACTTCTCCAACAAGGTATACGAGCCAAAAGACGAACACATGGAGGCCTACCTTGCGGAGGTCCGCAGGATGGAAAATCAGTTCTGGGGGTTGGAGTTGCAGCATGTGCCCCGTGGCACCAATCAGGAGGCCGATGACATCGCCAAACGAGCATCCAGGCGGCTACCTCAGGAGCCTGGCATCTTCGAAGAGCGGCTCTTCAAGCCCTCGGCCATGCCATCTCTATCAAACACGGCGCAGCCTCAGGAAGAGCTCCCCCATCCACCTACCTCGGGATCCCCGGCCTGTGGCCCAGCCTCAGGAGCGCGCCTGCTCCTGACAATGGAGCCTCAGGAGGGGCGCTGGATCACAGAGCTCCGGAGTTACTTAACGCAAGGGACCCTGCCGGAGGAGGAAGAGGAAGCGGAGCGTGTGGCGCGGCAAGCCACAACATACTGCATCAGGGATGGGGAACTCTACCGGAAGCGACCAAATGATGTATCCCTGCGCTGCATCTCCAGGGAGCAAGGGAAAGAGCTGCTGGCGGACATACACGGTGGAGACTGCGGGCACCACTCGTCATCAAGAACCCTCGTGGGCAAGGCATTCCGAAGCAGTTTCTATTGGCCTACTGCGCTCAATGACGCCGTCGAACTGGTAAAGGCTTGCGAAGCCTGTCAATTCCATGCGAAGCAGATCCATCAGCCGGCGGGAGGTCTGCAGACCATACCCCTCACATGGCCATTCGCAGTCTGGGGGCTTGATATCTTGGGCCCGTTCCCCCGGGCGCCAGGGGGCTATCACTACCTCTACATCGTCGTGGACAAATTCACCAAGTGGGCCGAAGTGGAAGTCGTCCGCACCATCCCCGCGGGTTCAGCGGTCAAGTTCGTCAAGGGCATCGTGAGCTGGTTCGGGGTGCCAAACCGCATCATCACTGACAACGGTTTGCAGTTCACCAGTAACCTCTTCAAAACATACTGTGCTAACATTGGAACGCAGATATGCTACGCTTCAGTGGCGCACCCCCGAAGCAACGGCCAGGCCGAGCGGGCCAATGCGGAGGTCCTGAGGGGCCTCAAGACCAGAACATTCAAGAAGAAGCTGGAAGCTTGTGGCAGAGGCTGGTACGACGAGCTCCAGTCCGTGTTGTGGTCCATCCGCATGACCGCAACCAAGCTGACTGGAGAGACCCCTTTCTTCTTGGTCTATGGAGCCGAAGCGGTCCTCCCTCACGAGGTCAGACGTCGGTCCGCACGGGTCCTGGCGTTCGACGAAGCGCAGCAGGACGCCATGCGGGAGATGGACCTTGTGTTGGGGGAGGAGCGTCGCCGAGAAGCCGCGCTGCGAGTGGTGAGATATCAACAAGCACCGCGGCGATACCACTGCCGCAACATCCGCCCTAGGACTCTTGAGGTAGGGGACCTTGTGCTCAGGCGGGTTCTCTCCAGGGAGGGACTGCATAAGCTCTCTCCCGTGTGGGAGGGCCCGTTCAAGGTTGTTCATGTTTCCAGGCCCGGCCCCGCGCGCTTGGAGACTCAGGAGGGGGTGCTAGTCCAGAATGCGTGGAACATCCAGCACCTCTAGAGGTTTTACCCCTGAAGAGGCCCAGAGCCTGTGAAGAAGGCGAATGCCTGTGAAGATCATCTTTTTGGAAAAGGCCCAGAGCCTGTGAAGAAGGCAAATGCCTGTGAAGATCATCTTTTTGGAAAAAGCCCAGAGCCTGTGAAGAAGGAAAATGCCTGTGAAGATCATCTTTTTGGAAAAGGCCCAGAGCCTGTGAAGAAGGCGAATGCCTGTGAGGATCATCTCTTTGGAAAAGGCCCAGAGCCTGTGAAGAGGGCGAATGCCTGTGAAGCTGTTGCATTTTGGAAAGGGCCCAGAGCCTGTGAAGAAGGCGAATGCCTGTGAAGCTGTCGCGTTTTGGGAAAGGCCCGGAGCCTGTGAAGAGGGCCAATGCCCGTGAAGCTTGCTTCCCCGAAGAAAGGCCCGGAGCCTGTGAAGAAGGCCAACGCCTGTGAAGCTCGCCGCTCGTGACACTCTCACGTAATAATGAGTTGGGGTTGTACACGCCCCGGAGTCTCAGGAGCAACGGCCTCAGGACCTGGGGCTCCCTCCCACACCCAGTGGCAGCACTTAGCTCCGCGCTGGTGAGAAGACGTCGAAGACTAGACTAGATGCCGGACGCGGCTTTTTCATTTGCTTTCTGCAGTTGGCTAGTTCATTCTCATTTGAAGTTTTATTGAAACTGTTGCTCTCTTTTGACTTGTGGCTCTTCGACTTTTCGCCCTCCGGCCTCGATTTCTCTTGCGCAAGGTCTCGCGAGGGGACGGCCCTGGTGCCCTCGCGAGTGTTTCGATCCTTTCGGTCAAGACCTCACGACCCGGGTCCACTACAGAAGCATCCCTCCAGTCCGTGCCTCACGGGCACCGCGACACGAATACAGGACCTGGGTCGGTCGCCCCATGGCCAAGGCTGGGGATTACCTACGCGCGGGCGCTTGGCAGGAAGGAACAATACCAAAATAACGGAAACACTATGACGATTGACAATGATAACACAAACACGCCCCCACGGGGCCCCCACATAGCTGTCTTTTTGCGCAGGAAAAAGGGGGAGGGAGGAACAAATCAGGCGAAGCTCGCGAGGCGCCGGCCCTCAGGGAGGACCTGAGCTGTCTCCGGAGCTCAAGCAGACTCCCTCTCGCGCTTCACCAGGGTGCGACGGCGGGCAGAACCCCTAGCACCCTCCAAGCAGGCACGACGGCGTGGAGGCCGGCCGCGGCTGCTGCTAGAAGAGTCGCTGCCCAAAGAGGAACCAGTGAAGCTTGAGGAATCCTGGGCGCCGTCAGCCGGGCGCGCGCTGCCCTCTCCATCCTCGCCAGGGCTGGGTCCCTGGCCGTGGCCGTCGTCTTCAGGGCAGCACCTAGCGTGGCAACCATCTTCCCCAAACACCCTCACGTAGAGGGTAGCGTCGCCGTCGAACTTGAAGTGCAGGGTGCACCGGCGGCTCAGGCCACGCGCACGGGCAAACGTCTGCCAACCGCGGGTCAGGGCCAGGCTCCCGGCCACGAAGACCTCCAGCGAAGCCCACGAGGCTCGGCTGCAGCAGCCGTCTGCCTGAAGCCAGAGGCCACCCGGGGCGCCGGCCGGGAGCTCGCCTAGGAGGAAGCGAGGGAGCTGAAGCTGGGCGCTGGCCGGCTCCGCTGCCCACACAACAAACTCCGGCAGCACCTCCGCAACACGAGAGCGCGGCTTCGGGGGTCGCACGGTCGAAACACACCCCCCGGCCGCGACCGGCCGCCCGTCGCTACGCGGGAAGTCCCCTCCGCGGCCATGGGGAACCGCTGTGGAGGCCACAGGGTGCTTGCGAGGGCGGCCGCGACCGCGCTTGGGCGGGGGAGAGGCAGGCTCGGCCTGGCGAGCCTTTCCCTTCTCTGCGGCCGAGAACCTCCTTGACGGGGCCATGAGGAAGAAGGAGAAGCAAGAGGGGATGAACTGGAAGGGCACGCGGCGTGCCGTACTTAAAGCTAGAGGAGGCCAACCGTCGGCCTCCACGACCGCAGGTAATCATGACTCGCTTCGCATGCAGGGACTTGTCGAATCCGTGCAGTTGCCGAGGCGTCGTGGGGCGGACGACAAGGAGCTTCCTCAGGCACGGCCTCATCAGGCTGGCTCACGAGGAGGCGGAGAGTTCAAGGCGGGGTACCTCGCGAGGTGCCCATGATGCAAGCCATGACGACCAAGGGCGCCAGCCCGCGCAGTGTCCTTCTTTCCTCTTTGGTGCAAGCGGAGCAAGCGCAGGCGAGAGCATCAAGCAAAGGCATCCATTTCAGTGCAACAAGACCAAGACCAGTCCAACGGCAGGATGGAGGTCACCGTGGAGCCCAAGTCGGCGTCACCACCAGCGCCTTTGACAGGCGAGGACCAACTTTAGTCAGGATAAGTGTACCAGATGTTCCCCTTCGAAATGGCCAATTGTGGGCGCCCTTCCCGCTTAATATTTGGGAAGAGGCCCACGGCCTTTGCCTATAAATAGGACTAGACACCATAGTATCTGGGTATCTAGAATCAACCCCTCCAAAGGGACAACACCACCACAAGAACAGACCCGCGTGAGGCTGTTCTTCCTTGTATTGTTCATCATCAGCCCAAGACGCAATCCACCACACCACACACTGGAGTAGGGTATTACACCACAATGGTGGCCTGAACTAGTATAAACCCTGTGTCTTTTGTGTTGTTCTTCTTGTAGTTTAGATCCTAGCGATTTGGTGAGGAACAGGTAGGTAGAAGGCGAAACCTCCGCGCACCCCAGTGTTCGAACCTCAAGGGTCTGCCGGAACCCTAAATCCGACAGAAGCGTGCTCTCAAGGACGTCTAGGCGTTGGAGCCAGTTGCCCCAAAGTTCAACCCATGGTCCTCCTGCCCGATCACTTTTGATCGAAGGGACCACCCCACTAGCATTCGTCACGGCGGATTCGCCGCATTGGTCCTAGACCAAATCATTGACGGATTTCACCTCACTAGAGTCCTCATGGACGGCGGCAGCAGCCTGAACCTGCTTTATCAGGATACAGTGCGAAAAATGGGTATAGACCCCTCAAGGATCAAACCCACAGAGACGACCTTTAAAGGCGTCATACCAGGTGTAGAAGTCAGCTGTACAGGCTCAGTTACACTCGAAGTGGTCTTCGGATCCCCGGATAATTTCCGAAGCGAAGAGTTAATCTTCGACATAGTCCCGTTCCGCAGTGGTTATCACGCCCTGTTTGGACGAACCGCATTCGCAAAATTTAATGCGGTGCCTCACTACGCATATATCAGGATCAAGATGCCAGGCCCTCGCGGAGTCATTATGGTCAATGGAAACACCGAACGCTCTCTTCGAACAGAGGAGCACACGGCGGCCCCGGCGGCGGAAGTACAAAGTAGCCTCTTAAGGCAATTCTCCAATCCGGCTGTTAAACGTACGGACAACGTCAAGCGCGCCCGAATTAACCTACAACAAAACCGGCTAGCACATTCCGAGCAAGCATAGCAGTGCGGCCCCAACCCCAGCCCTTGCGAGATTGCGATAGCAGTACCACGCGTACATAACTATGCTCTGGAAATACCATGGGCATAAGGGGAGGGGCAAAACCACGGCACGCCCAGAATGCGGCTCGACCGCACTAGGGGCTCCCGATTTTTCCATTTCTTCTTTTTATATATATATATACTTTCAGGACTCCACTATTCGGAAGGCCTGTCCGGCAATACACTCGCCGAACACACGATGCAACAGCCAGGGAGACAACAAGCCACGTCAAATGTCCAGGTGGACTCTATAACGAGCTAAATACCTGTCTTACTTAAAGTCTCGCAGCTTACCCCTGGAGGGGGAAATGTCAAATAATCCCATCTCTTGCTTATCACACTATTTGTATCGTTCTGCTTTCATAGCAGCCCTTTAAATAACAATACACAGCTCTTGTCTGTTATTGTATTCATTCATTTTTATATAAATATGTTTAGTCATGACATTATGCAACCGTACACTTTGGTACGGCCAATACACCAGGGGCTTAAGTTCCCCAGAATACGGTGTGAGAAGACCGAACACTCTTATGAGTGCGGCACCCCGAACTTATAGCATTATATGCATAGGCTCCGAATCATGTCTTTGGTCAATAGTTGGGTTTGCCCGGCTCCCATGTTTTGGTACTTTACGTTCCGCAATGTCGGCTAAGGTAGCGCTGGGAGAACTACTGCGAGATTGCCCCAGTTGAGCTGGGTTAACACCTCAGTAGAGAAAGCTAAAACTGACCGTCATGATAGGGCGAGAGACCGGTCGCTGTTGGAGAGGTTTTTCAAGTCCCTAAATACTTACGTCGCTTAGAGCGAGGAGCTGGATTTATCCGGCGTAGGCATGGATAGCGCCCCGAACTCGGTCTTCCGAATACTAGGGGCTTCGCTGAAATTTAAAATTATAGAATTCTATGGCTAAGTGAGAGTGATAAAGCATTATAAGTCCGACGGCCTTGTTCGTTGTGCTGAGCGCCTCCCTAGATGGACCCAATAATGGAAACAAGAGCGCTCAGGTTTATCCCGAACACCCCAACACTCGTGGCATGGGGGTAGAAGCTGACGACTTGCATCTCTCAGATTTCATAAACGGACGCATAGAAGGTAATATTTTAAATTCAAAAAGCGTTGCTTAGCACATATCAACAAGTTTTCAGCGCACAGGATAAACACGAGCGAGTTTACTCAAAAATTACATCACTGCTACATTCATTCACTACAAGACGGGCACCCTTCAGGACGCCCTCATAATACATCTCGGGCCTGCGATGCTCCTTCCCATCCGGTGGCCCATCCTTCACCAGCTTCTCAGCATCTAGCTTGCCGCAGTGCACTTTAGCACGGGCAAAAGCCCTACGGGCGCCCTCGATGAACCCGGAGCGCTTGATGACTTCAGGCCATGGACAGGCATCCACCAGCCGCCGCACCAACCCAAAGTAGCTCAAAGGCATGACCTCCCCAGGCCACAACCAGCCTATCAGGCCCTTCATGGCCTGTTCGGCTGCCTTATGAAGCTCGACCAGCTGCTTTAGCTGGTCGCTCAAGGGCACCGGGGATTCGGCCTCAGCATACTGGGACCAGAACACCTTCTCCGTCGAGCTTCCTTCCTTGGCCCGGTAGAATGCAGTGGCGTCGGATACACTGCGGGGCAGATCTGCGAATGCTCCTGGAGAGCTCCGGATGCGGGTAAGTAACAGGTAATTTACTTTCACGTGCTTGCTTTGCATAAAGAATGCCTTACCCGCCGCAATCCTTTTCATCACCTCAATTTCCTGGAGGGCTTTTTGGGCTTCGGCCTTGGCAGATTTGGCGCTTTCAAGTGCCGAGGCAAGCTTGGACTCTCGAGTCTTCGAGTCAAGCTCTAACCTCTCATGTTTTTTCACAAGAGCATTGAGCTCTTGCCGCACCTCCACCACCCGCGCCTCTTGCTTTTCTCGCTCAGTGCGCTCCATGGCCGCATTGTCTTTGGCCTTGGAAAGCACTTCCTTCAGGGCCGCCACCTCAGATGTGGCCCCTGCAACATTCATGTTGGTCCTGTCATTATTTGCAACCAGGTATTTTTTATATAATTACATAAGGTATTACATACCTTCCTTGTCATCGAGCTGCTTCTTGGCACGGCCGAGCTTGTTCTCGGACCGCTCGAGGTTCTGTTTCAATGCATCGACCTCTGCAGTCAGTGCGGCAGAGGTTAGCAGCGCAGCCTGCATTCCCATATTGACATATTTATGTTAGACTCCTGTGTATATCTTTTTTTAGATCCTCAGTCCGGCTTTTCCTTCCGAACACCAAACTGAGCATCAGGGGCTACTATCTATGCGGTAACATTTTTATATGTTTTAAATACATACCTCAAAGCCTGTTAGAAGGCTAGTACAGGCTTCTGTCAGCCCGCTCTTGGCGGACTGAACCTTCTGAATCACCGCACTCATAATAGTGCGGTGCTCCTCGTCGATGGAGGCGCCGTTAAGCACCTCCAGCAAATTGTCCGGCGCCTCCTATTGGATGGAGGCCGCCGCCGTCGTAGGCTTGCCCTTTTTGCGAAGGGGCCGCCTGCCGGACTCCGGAACCACTGAAGGTTCCGGAGCGGTGTCTGGCCCAGGGCCGGACTTAGAACCCTCTAGGGCTTCATCCCCTTTGGGCCTGGAGTCCGAGAGGTCGCCTTGCGGCGCCTCCAGGACCACCTCCTCCTGGTTTAGTCCCTTTTGGGACTCCACCTCGGCATCGTCCGTAGGGCGAGGGGAGGAGGCCGTCGGGAGTGAAGCGCTATTCACATCTGACGAATCCAGGGAGCCGCTCGACGAATCGCCGAGCTGAGCATTGGGCGGACTGCATGATTGAATTCGGTGTCAGAAGGTATTGTACAATAGAGGAGCGCCATAAGTCATTCTGGTATCCGTATACTTACGATTTTGCCAGGGGCTTGACACTGGATGGCCATTCCTCTCCGCCGTCTTCGGCGTCGGAGGCGTAGTCTGGTAGAAGGGTCCTCCCCTTCTTGGACCCTACGGCCTCCCCAGTTGGGGCGGCCTTCCTTTTCTTTCCTCCCCCCACTGAAGGGGGAGAGGCTTCTTCTTCCTCCTCCTCGTCTTCGGAGGTGAAGGGCGCTTCAGGGTCGTCGGGCGATGAATCCGACACCACCAGGCGTCGGGAACTCTTTCGAGTCCCCGTGGCCTTCTTCTTGGCCTTCTTCTCTGGCACCACGTGAGGTGCCGGAACCAGCTGCTTCGTCAAGCGTGCATCTGCTGGGCCTTCGGGCAAATGGGCCGGACAGTCAAACTGTTCGGACGTCCTCTTCTAGTCCTATTAAAGGAGCGGGAGTTTAGATCCTGCATAGAGTCAAACTATGAAAATCAAGTATCATGTAAAGGATAAAAACAAGCTTACTTCGGTGGCTTGGCGCTTGGTGCAGAATCCGCGATCCTCGGTGACGGGAGGGGAGACCTCGGAGCTCTTGAATAGCACCGTCCAGGCGTCCTCGTGCTTTGTGTCGAAGAGCCTGGACAAAGTCTGATGCTGAGCCGGGTCGAACTCCCAAAAGTTGAAAGCCCGTTGTTGACACGGGAGGATCCGGCGGAAGAGCATGGCCTGGACTACGTCGACAAGTTTAACCTTCTTGTTCACTAGGTCTTGGACGCAAGTTTGGAGTCCGGCCACCTCTTCCGGATTGCCCCACAACAGGCCCGTCTCTTTCCAGGACGTGAGCCGGGTGGGGATGCCAGATTGGAATTCGGGGGCCGCTGCCCATTCAGGGTCACGCGGCTTGGTGATGTAGAACCACCCCGATTGCCACCCTTTTATGGTTTCTACGAAGGAGCCCTCGAGCCATGTGACGTTGGGCATCTTGCCTACCATGGCGCCTCCGCACTCCGCTTGCTGGCTGCTCACGACCTTCGGCTTGACGCTGAAGATCTTTAGCCCTAGGCCAAAGTGAGGCTTGATGTGGAGGAAGGCCTCGCACACGATGATAAACGCCGAGATGTTGAGGATGAAGTTCGGGGCCAGATCCTGGAAGTCCAGGCCGTAGTAGAACATGAGCCCTCGGACGAACGGGTGAAGACGAAAGCCCAGTCCGCGGAGGAAATGGGGGAGAAACACGAACCTCTCATGGGGCCTAGGGGTGGGGATGAGTTGCCCCTCATCTGGAAGCCGGTGCGCGATGTTGTTAGATAAGTATCCGGCCTTCCTCAACTTTTTGATGTGCCCCTCTGTGACGGTGGAGGCCATCCATCTGCCTCCCGCTCCGGACATGATTGGAGAAGGTTGAGGTGGGAAGTGCGGACTTGGGCGCTGGAGCTCGAGTGCGCAGGAATGGATAAGCAAAGGAGGAAGAAGGTGTAGATGGAAAGGGTGGATCCTTATCCCCTTATATGGGTGGCCGAAACTATGAGCCCCCACCAGCCTAATAAAACTCGCTTATCTCCCAAGCGCCGCGGTTAATGGCGCGGTTGGGTTACCCACGCCCGTATTGATGAGAATCCAGGAATGAGGGGACACAATCTCTGCTTTGACAAGACGTAACAAGGAAACCGCCTCGCTAAACGCGCTGAGGTGGAATAGTAAAACGATTTAAATAAAGGCTTGGCCGTAGCGTGATGTCACACTATGGAATACGTCAGCAGATTAGATTTGTGTAAATATTATTCTCTCTACGGTGGTATGTGGAACTTATTTTGCAGAGCCGGACACTATCCTTGTGTTCAAACATCTTCTATGAAGTATTCGGAGGAGGAACCCGCCTTGCAATGCCGAAGACAATTTGCGCGCCGGACTCGTCGTCATTGAAGCCTGGTTCAGGGGCTACTAAGGGAGTCCTGGATTAGGGGGTGTCTGAATGGCCGAACTATGACCTTTGGCCGGACTCCCGGACTATGAAGATACAAGATTGAAGACTTCGTCCCGTGTCCAGATGGAACTTTCCTTGGCGTGGAAGGCAATCTTGGCGATACGATATGTAGATCTCCTCCCATTGTAACCGACTCTGTGTAACCCTAGCCCTTTCCGGTGTCTATATAAACCGGAGAGTTTTAGTCCGTAGGACGAACAACAATCATACCATAGGCTAGCTTCTAGGGTTTAGCCTCTCTGATCTCGTGGTAGACCAACTCTTGTACTACCCATATCATCAATATTAATCAAGCAGGAGTAGGGTTTTACCTCCATCGAGAGGGCCCGAACCTGGGTAAAAACATCGTGTCCCTTGTCTCCTGTTACCATCCGCCTAAACGCACAGTACGGGACCCCCTACCCGAGATCCGCCAGTGTTGACACCGACAACGGCTATAACAGAGATGAAACTAATCATGTGGACTAGCATAGTAGTAGGATACAGAGTAGAAACACGAATTCTACCACGATTTCGAACAGGAAGGACAGAAACACATATGGTGCAATGAGAGCAGCACCGTTGGTGTTGAGGTTGTAGCCCATGTCGTTGAGGAAGAGGTTGCCGAGGTCGGGGAAGAAGTCGTCGTCGATGAAGGCATGGCTGCCAGCAGTCGCGAGAGTGCGCTCCCCAAATTTCAACAGCGCCCGCCGAAGGGAGCGCAGGAGGGAGTGGATGTAGGGGATGTTGCGGCCGCCGAATGGAGCGCAGGAGTAGCACACGAAGTAGTAGATGGTGTCCTTACTAGTATTCCCTAGTCTCTATCTATCTATATCTACTCTTATAGAAAACCGAGTTGGTGATGATGGTATGCCTGCCATCTCGTAATATAGACCGTCCGATCTATATCTGATGATAGAAAGCCAACTATGACAATTTTACAAAAGATACCCGCACCTCTCTCTCCACATTTACAGATAAGGCCTTGCCTCGTTCATCCTTATCTCCCACAACCTCGTGCTCCTCCCTAAGTCTCTATCTCTACTACTCTTCTTTGTTTTTTATAAAAAATCTAATAGTACTACACCGTCCACTGCACGCCCGACTGAACACGCCTCCTCGCCTCCATCATCACCAACTGAGTCTTTTATAGGAGTTGGAGTAGAGAAAAAACCGAGTTGGTGATGATGGAGTGCCGTGCAATGCACGTGCATCTTGCTATTTTTTGCATATAATTCCAAACACCACGTAGACACGGTCTTTGAGCACGGTTCATAGTCGTTCCACGCTCGGGCATTGAAGTTTGTAACTATTTTAGATTAGAATATACTACTCCTCCGATGCTAGTAGTAGAGCAGAGTCCTACTCTACTACTCTACTCAAGCAAGTTAGGGCATAGTACTGTAGTAGGTACTGCAGGGAGTGCCAGTACTGTGATCACTCAAGCAAGTTGTCTGGCATCGATATGACCCTACGCTGCTGGTATGTGTCTCGTAAGTCAAGCAACATGCTGTAGTCATTATCACCTGTCCACTTCCCGCAACATATATTCGCTTCTCCATCTTTGTCCGCACATAATCTCGTCCAATCTTCCATCCCCGCTAAGGCACCTCCCCCCCTTATCCGAAACCCAAGCACTAACAATGGCAGAACCGACCAGCGTCCGCCGAAAGAGTGGCTGGAATTCGCTCCCCACAGAGGTAATCAAGCTCATTGTTTCGCGTGTGGACAATCTCAGTACCATGCTGCTCGCCACGTGCTCGTCGGGGCTGTACCGTTTACTCAAAGCCCTCGAGCCGGAGCTTTTTAAGCCAGCTCCTTGCTTGCTAATGCTGCCTGATCTTCAGAAATGACATGTCACACAGCAGAACGATCGTAGGGTGGCGAGCATCAACCCCCTTGACTGTGATCCGATCGCCGTCACCCTCAACTACATTAACAGTATGTACTGGGTCGGCATGAACACGTCTTGGATGGTGCTCGTTGACGGTCGCGGCAGCTAGATGCTGGTGGAGGTCTACACCCGGTGATTGACCCCCCTTCCTTCGATTAACACTGCACTACTTTGGCACCGTGGCCCAGAATACTCGGAATCTTACAGTAGCCAACATGATACCAAGTTTGATTTGCTCAAGGTTGTAATCTTCCAAGTGCCCACAAGATCTGTGAATTATAAAGACTTCAGGCTAATTGCGTTCTTCAACTACGGTCTCACCTATCTGACAGGTCACTGCGGTAGGTGGATAAATCTGCATGTCCATCGCAGGATCATACATCCTCCATGGTTCTCTGATGCCATTGAACACAAGGGCTTCATTTATGCTGTCGACTCCTTCTATGGCTATACATATTGTTGGCCTACTCCAGTCATCACTACAATCGGCTATTACAGCAGTATGTTACTTTCCTATGATATCATGATGGCTTGCTTATATTACTGTCAACATTTACTGAAAAAATATTCATGCTCATAACATGCTATTCTTAAGATTGACTAAATCAAGAGCCCTTTTTTATTTGACTCCAACTTGATATGATGTTGTAGGCCGCCTGGTGTCCCTACCCTTCCTAATCCCAGAACCTTTCAAAGAAAAGCGGCATGGCAGTTGCAGGTGGTTCCTGGCTCGATCAGACAACGGCGAATGATTGATGATCGTTCGCACGTACCAGACGTGTTATTTCGCGGAATACAATCACAGTCACTGCAAGGTCTTTGACCAGGATCCCAACTTCTCTGGGCCTTCAGGAGTTTTTGACTGGAGGCTGGTAAGTAGCCTTGGTACACTCTCTCTGTTTGTCGGACTAAAATATCCGATTAACCAGGAGATAACCGACGGCAAGGATCTTGATGCCAGCACGATTTTGTTCATCAGGCAAAACTGTGTGTACACAGCGTACCATGCGTCTCTACATGCACCATACCCTGATATGTGCCACCACGGTCTGCAACCCAAAGTAGGAGAGAGGGTTGCAAGTATCAGACTTCGACCTGCTGGCTGGAGTTTCCCCCGTTAGGCACCCATCTGGTTCAAGCCGTCAGCCAATCTTCACAGCTTAATGAATAGTAACATCTAACTGAGCCAGTTAGTTAGATGCGTCACTTGGTGTAGTAGGATATTTATTTAGTTTGATGCATACACTTGTTCTTTTTTGGTAGCCCTTTTGTAATAATGGCTGATGTTTGATTTGGAAGAGAGAGCTGCGTCTTCACTCTTCTGGCCTGCTTACTGCTTCTGTTGCACCCCAGCCCTGGTTGCTGCTGCCGCTATTTTCAATGTACAATCAGTAGTATATTTCGTCTGTTGGTTGAAAATAAATGTGTTGTTACAACGACAAACACAATGTTTTGGAAGTCCCTGCATGGTTCGATGCTTAGTGCCCCGTACTGTACGTAACGCATACTATTTTTTGTACGGACATGTTCCACTTGTTGATAACATGCAGCCCACTGATGAAGGCCCAATAGAGGACCCATAATTAACTGGAAAGGAGGCTCTCACATGAATCCGGCCCAGGTACATGCTCATGGTCCCCTAGACATAAATAAGTAAATAAATAAATAAAGCTAAATGCTCATGCACCAGTTCTTTAAATTCATGATTTAACAGGAGGATATTATTTCCTATGATAGTGTCGTTACATTCAGTCGATATTATTCTTAGGCAAAGATAGCGACCAGTCTTCTTTCTCCCAGCATTTTCTTCCTGCAACCAGCGGACCCATGCAAATCATAGTCAACGTCGTAAATAGTTCCGGTCCATTTTTATTTTTCAATAAGAATGTCCAAACCAGGCCAGCACATTGGCCACATTACTTTATCCTCCGCCTAGGTGCGCTCGTCGCGCGTGCCGCCGTCCGGCCCTGTCAACATAGTTTTTTCGAAACGGTCCCTATCAACATAGTGAATCGGGAGAGAACTGTAGTTGTGAGTATGACAGTACGGACCCACTAGGTCCACTCCCGAACACAAGCAAGCACCTCTTTTACTACTCAGAAGCACCCCTTGTTTTTACTCTAATCCACCCTGCTGATATCCGGGACCCACATCATTTGTAATGTACAGTCAATTAACGACAGAATTGCACAACTTTTTGTTGAGTAGTAATTCGGAGGAGCAGGCTATAAACTGGGTTGTGCGGTCTCTATGGCCCGTCTAACAACATGACCAGCCCAGCAGGTTTTTCTTTGGGAAAATAGGTAGCCTAGTATTTCTTTTTGAAGAATACCCAAGCTAGGCCTTTTTGTTTTCTTCGACTTACTGAGCTGCAAATCTTTCAAGACTAGGAGGGATGCATTCCGGCCTGGCAAAAGAGTATGGTCAGTGTCTGTTAAAAGTAATTTCAAAGGGGTTGAAAATTCCAAAAAAATGGGATATTAGTTTCTTTTTTTTGTTTTTGTTCTTCACTGATACTTTATAGTATTTCATTGGATTTAACATGACATAGTACTAATTTATTTTTAAAATTGTTTTAGTATGGCTACTAATTTTTGGATTAAGAATATTTTGTTCCCCAGCCAAAATTTGCGAATTTTCAAAATTTCGCACATATTTAGTTAATTGTTTTAACCCTGGTACTCACCCGAAAATGGGAAGCAATTCTAAAAATGAAAAAACGGGCTGCAATAATTTCCATATGAATTAGAAAATGAGTAAAAATTATAAAAATAATAGCAAATGGGCTATACACGACACATATTTCGAGGCTGACTTGTTTACGCAAGGCTTTGTCAGTCAACACACGATTCTAGCAGCAGTGACTGTTGGATGTCCATCCAACGGCCGATGTGCTTCTTCAATATTTGATCTTCCTGCTCCAGCCGCCTAAACTAGCACTGACGGGACTGCCTGCTGACTCCTCTTGTGGCCCACTGTGATGCCGCGCAGGCTTCCCCTGTCCACCCTACTCCCTCCGCTGGCCTGGCCGCACGCAATCAACTGCCTCCTTATTACACAAAAAAATGATTCCTCCCACTGACATCTGGGGCACACTAGTTGGGAGGCTGACCTGTGGGCCTACTAAGTTGACGCGTACGCAGGGCTTGTCAACTTAGTCAACAAACGATTGTAGCAGCAGTAACCGTTGGATTTGAATCAAACGGTCCTGCTGCTTCTTTAAGTGCTGCTCTTCTTGCACCAGCCGCCCAAACCAGCGCCAGCGAGACTGCCTGCTCCTGCCTCCAGTGGCCGGCTGTGCCACAGCTAGCCAGGCCTTGCGGCGACGGCAGCCTCACCTCGTAGCCGAACTAGTGAACCCTCCTACTCCTCTACACGTGGGCATCCACTGCCGCGTCTTCCCCAGCTCCGCGTCGTCCCCTTCCTACCTAGGCCTCGCCGTCGTCCACCGCCCTGGTGCTCCCGGTGCGGCATGGTCAACATGGTCAAGGAACGACTTCCATTAGAAGAGTACTGTACATGGAGAGGCTAACAGCTGGGTCCACGGCAGCCGCAAGGAAGTTCCTCCTTATTATGCGCAAAATAATTATTGCTCCACCTGACAGCAGGGACCCACCGAACGGGCCACTAGTATTTTGCGAAAAAATGTTTTCCCCTGACTTTCGGGACCAACGGATGGGCCACCGTATTTCATGAAAAAAATGTTCCCCCCACTGTCAGCTCAGACCCACCGGAAGTGCCTCCTTATTACGCACAAAAAGATGAATACTCCCCTGGCTAGCTGGGACCCACCTTGGTGGGAGGCTGACTTGTGGGCCTACTAAGTTGACGGGGACGGAGGGCCTTGTCAACTTAGTCAATATGAACGATTCTAGCTCCAGTGACCGTACGATGTCCATCCAACGGCCGTAGTGCTTCTTCAACCTCTGGTCTTCGTGCTCCAGCCGCCCAAAGCAACACCGGTCGTGCCGCATGCTCCTGTCTCCCGTGGCCGGCTGTGATGCCGCGGAGGCCTCACCGCCCCCTACTACTCCCACTGCTGGCCAGGCCATCCCTCTACTCACCCACACCCCCTGTTATTCTACGGCAACGGCAGCCTCACACCACAGCCGAACCAGTGAACCCTCGTACTCCTCTTCGCGTGGGCATCCACTGCTGTGTCTTCCCCGGCTCCGCGTCGTCCCCTTCCTAGGCCTCGCCGTCGTCCATCGCCGTGGTGCTCTCGGCGCGGCGTGGTCAATGTGGTCAATGACCAACTTCCATCGGAATAGTACTGTAGTGGAGAGGCTGACAGCTGGATCCACGGCAGCCGCAAGGAAGTGCCTCCTTATTACGTGCAAAATAATTATTCCTCCACCTAACAGCGGGGACCCACCGGACGGGCCATCGTATTTTGCGAAAAAAATGATTAGCCCCCTGACTGCTGGGACCCACCAGCTACATCTTCGCACGCAAGGAAGTGCGTCCGAAAAAAACGATTCGCCCCCCTGACTGCTGGGACCCACCAGCTACATCTTCGCACGCAAGGAAGTGCGTCCAAAAAAATGATTCGCCCCCCTGATTGTTGGGACCCACCAGCTACACCTTCGCACGCAAGGAAGTGCGTCCGGGCAAAAAAATATTGATTCGCCCTCCTAACTGCCGGGACCCACTACTAGCTACATCTTCGCACGCAAGGAAGTGCTTGATAGTCGGGACCCACCTCGTCGAAGCGTACATAGCGTTGTCATTCTGGTCGCGAACATGTACATACATATATACTAGTGGATGTAGTGGCGCGCACGTGTCGTAGTAGAGGCACGTACGTGTTGTAGTAGAGACGCGCACGTAGCATGTACACGTACGTACAACGGCCAGTGTTCAAGAAAGAAAATAAGGCCACGTATGTGTACATACGGGCGGGGTCTCAAACGCCTACTCGTGCATACGTACGGCCAGGGCTCGTGTACATGGCTGGGTCGGAACGGAGAAACATCGTCGTCGTCGTGTTCATGGGGAGCCAACCGGCTAGGTCGGAACGGAATGCGTCGTCGTGTTCACCGGGAGGGCTTGGACGGAACAGGCGATGGAAACGAGGCCTGGCGTACCGTAGAACGGAGGAAACGGCCTTGTGTTTGACCGGCCACGTTCGAAACGGGATCCTGTTCACCGGGAGGGGTCTGGCGTACCACAGAACGGAGGAAATGGACCTCCTACGGTCGAAACGGGGGTCCTGTTGATCGGTAGGGGTGTGGCGTACCGCAAAACGGACAAAACGGACTTGTGTTGGAGCGCTATGGTCGAAATGGGGCTCCTGTTCATCGGGAGGGGTGTGGCGTACCGCAAAACGGGACTCCACGGGATACTGTTCATCTCCATCGTCGACCTCCTCCAGCCTCCACGGGCTACCGTCGACCTCCTCCAGCCTCCACGGGCTCCTGTTCATCCAGCCTCCACGGGCTCCTGTTCATCCAGCCTCCACGGGCTCCTATTCATCCAGCCTCCATCGCGCGCTACTCCATTGGCTACTAATCAACCACCCCTCCACGGGCACCCCTCCACCGTCTACTATTCATCCAGCCCTCCACGGGGTCGTCCTGTTCATCCGGCCCTCCACACCACGGGGTCCTGTTCATCTAGCCCCAACCGACTCGATCGTGGCAACGCCACGGGGTCCTGTTCATCCACCCCACCGCTCACTATTCATCCAAACCCCCCCGCAACGCTCACTGTTCATCCAGAGAGGCAACATCGATCGGTTTCAGTTAGCAACAGTAGCGAAGGAATCGCTCGATCGGGTTTAGTTAACAACCATCGATCGATCACTTGGGGTTCAGTAACGCGTAGCCTACATTGCAATCGCTCGGGTTCAGTTAGATCCCAAAGCCTCGCTTGGGTTCAGTTAGAGCCAACGCCTCACACACACGCGCGTACGTGTATGAGAGAAACGCGCATCGCTCGGCCCCCGACCACCCACCGTAACCGGGAACTCCCTAAAATTTTCCTCGCCCTTGCTTCTACCATAGTTTTTCCCGTCATGGCCGGCCCAAAGAATGTCATGCAACTGCGTCTCCGGCCTGCCCAGGACAAAAAGGCCATTTTCTATCATGATTTTTTGTCATAGAAGTAGGAGCCCACCACATCTATGATGATACTGGGTTTTGTCACAATTATCGTCATAGAAGTGTCATATGTATGACAGAAAAAAAATTCGTTTGGCCCAAAATGTCACGGATGTGTCTTTTTTTTGTAGTGATAACTTTTAGATCTTCATCATTATTTTCATGGAAACTAGAAGAACACGCTTTTACAAAGCAATCTTTCTTAGCACACATCCTAGCGATTCTTTCTTTGCACTCATCAATGGAAATTCTCATGGCTTTGAGAGATTCATTGATATCATGATTAGGTGGAATATATCTAAGTTTCAAAGAATCAACATCAAGATAAAGTCTATCAACGTTCCTAGCCAATTCATCAACTTTAAGCAATTTTTCTTCAAGCAAAGCATTGAAATTCTTTTGAGAGATCATAAATTCTTTAACACTATTCTCAAAATCAGAGGGCATCTTATTAAAATTTCCATAAGAGTTGTCGTAGGAATTACCATAATTATTAGAGGAATTACTAGGAAACGGCCTAGGATTGAAGTTTCCTCTATAAGCATTGTTACCAAAATTATTCCTACCAACAAAATTCACATCCATAGATTCATTATTATTCTCAATCAAAGTAGAAAAAGGCATATCATTAGGATCAATAGGAGCACTCTTAGTAGCGAACAATTTCATAAGTTCATCCATCTTTCCACACAAAACATTAATTTCTTCTATCGCATGAACTTTCTTACTAGTAGATCTTTCGGTGTGCCATTGAGAATAATTAACCATAATATTATCTAGGAGTTTAGTAGATTCTCCTAAAGTGATTTCCATAAAAGTGCCTCCCGCGCCCGAATCTAAAAGATTTCTAGAAGAAAAATTCAATCCAGCATAAATTTTTTGTATGATCATCCATAAATTCAAACCATGAGTAGGGCAATTGCGAATCATTAATTTCATTCTTTCCCAGGATTGGGCAACATGCTCATGATCTAGTTGCTTAAAATTCATAATATCGTTTCTAAGAGAGATGATCTTAGCGGGAGGAAAATATTTAGAGATAAAAGCATCTTTGCACTTATTCCATGAATCAATACTATTTTTAGGCAAAGACGAAAACCAAGTTTTAGCACGGTCTCTAAGTGAAAATAGAAATAACTTCAAGTTAACAATATCATTATACGTATCTTTCTTCTTTTGCATATCACACAAATAAACAAAGTTGTTAGATGAGTAGCGGCATCTTCACTAGGAAGGCCGGAGAATTGATCTTTCATAACAAGATTCAACAAAGCAGCATTGATTTCACAAGATTCAACATCATTAAGAGGAGCAATTGGAGTGCTAAGGAAATCATTATTGCTGGTATTGGAAGAGTCACACAATTTGGTATTATCTTGCGCCATCGTGACAAGCAATCCAACACACAAGCACACAAGAGACAAGCAAAAAGAGGCGAACAGAAAAGAGAGGGCGAATAAAACGACAAGGGTGAAGTGGGGGAGAGGAAAACGGGAGGAAACTGGCAAATAATGTAATGCGAGGGAGATGAGTTTGTGATGGGTACTTGGTATGTCTTGACTTGAGCGAAGACCTCCCCGACAACGGTGCCAGAAATCCTTCTTGCTACCTCTTGAGCACTGCATTGGTTTCCCTTGAAGAGGAAAGGGTGATGCAGCAAAGTAGCGTAAGTATTTCCCTCGGTTTTTGAGAACCAAGGTATCAATCCAGTAGGAGGCTCCTCAAAAGTCCCTCGTACCTACACAAACAAACAAGAACCTCGCAACCAACGTGATAAAGGGGTTGGCAATCCCTTCACGGTAACTTGAGAAAGTGAGATCTGATAGAGATAATAAGATAAGATAAATATTTTTGGTATTTTTATGATATAGATTGGAAAGTAAAGATTGAAAATAATGATAGATAGGAAACTTATATGATAAAAGATAGAACCAGGGGCCATAGGTTTCACTAGTGGCTTCTCTCAAAAATAGCATAAGTATTACACTGAGTGAACAAATTACTGTCGAGCAATTGATAGAAAAGTGCATAGTTATGAGATTATCTAGGCATGATCATGTATATAGGCATCACGTCCGCAACAAGTAGACCGACTCCTGCCTGCATCTACTACTATTACTCCACACATCGACCGACTCCTTCCTACATCTAGAGTATTAAGTTCATAAGAACAGAGTAACACATTAAGCAAGATGACATGATGTAGAGGGATAAACTCAAACAATATGATATAAACCCCATCTTTTTATTCTCAATGGCAACAATACAATACGTGCCTTGCTGCCCCTACTGTCACTGGGAAAGGACACCGCAAGATTGAACCCAAAGCTAAGCACTTCTCCCATTGCAA
This sequence comes from Triticum dicoccoides, assembly GCF_002162155.2. Taxonomy (NCBI): domain Eukaryota; kingdom Viridiplantae; phylum Streptophyta; class Magnoliopsida; order Poales; family Poaceae; genus Triticum; species Triticum dicoccoides. The sequence continues at coordinate 627,955,653 of NC_041391.1, forward strand.
GAAAGATCAATCTAGTAGGCCAAACCAAACTAATAATTCGAAGAGACTTGCAAAGATAACCAATCATACATAAAATAATTCAGAGGAGCTTCAAATATTTCTCATAGATAAACTTGATCATAAACCCACAATTCATCGGATCTCGACAAACACACTGCAATAGTTACATCAAATAGATCTCCAAGAAGATCGAGGAGAACTTTGTATTGAGATTCAAAGAGAGAGAAGAATCCATCTAGCTAATAACTATGGACCCGAAGGTCAGTGGTAAACTACTCACAACTCATCAGGGAGGCCTTGGAGATGATGTAGAGGCCCTCCATGGTCGACTCCCTCTCCGGCGGAGCGCCAGCGAAGGCTGCAAGATGGGATCTCGCGGATACAGAAGGTTGCGGCAGTGGAAATGGTTTTTCGTGGTGCTCCTGGATGTTTTTAGGGTACGTGGATATATATATGCGAAGGATGTAGGTCAGGGGAGCCACGAGGGGCCCACGAGGGTGGGGGCGCGCCTGATAACCCACAAGTATAGGGGATCGCAACAGTTTTCGAGGGTAGAGTATTCAACCCAAATTTATTGATTCGACACAAGGGGAGCCGAAGAATATTCTCAAGTATTAGAAGTTGAGTTGTCAATTAAACTACACCTGGATAACTTAGTATCTACAGCAAAGTATTTAGTAGCAAAGTAGTATGATAGTAATGGTAATAGTGGCAAAAGTAACGATAGCAGTTTCGTAGTGATTGTAACAGTAGCAACGGAAAAGTAAATAAGCAAAGCACAATATGTGAAAAGCTCGTAGGCATTGGATCAGTGATGGATAATTATGTCGGATGCGATTCCTCATGTAATAGCTATAACATAGGGTGACACAGAACTAGCTCCAGTTCATCAATGTAATGTAGGCATGTATTCCGAATATAGTCATACGTGCTTATGGAAAAGAACTTGCATGACATCTTTTGTCCTACCCTCCCGTGGCAGCGGGGTCCTAGTGGAAACTAAGGGATATTAAGGCCTCCTTTTGATAGAGTACTGGACCAAAGCATTAGCACTTAGTGAATACATGAACTCCTCAAACTACGGTCATCACCGAGAAGTATCCCGATTATTGTGACTTCGGGGTTGTCGGATCATAACACATAATAGGTGACTATAGACTTGCAAGATAGGATAAAGAACACACATATATTCATGAAATCATAATTGGTTCAGATCTGAAATCATGGCACTCGGGCCCTAGTGACAAGCATTAAGCATAGCAAAGTCATAGCAACATCAATCTCAGAACATAGTGGATACTAGGGATCAAACCCTAACAAAACTAACTTGATTACATGGTAAATCTCATCCAACCCATCACCGTCCAACAAGCCTACGATGGAATTACTCATGCATGGCAGTGAGCATCATGAAATTGGTGATGGAGGATGGTTGATGACGACGACAGCGACGAATCCCCCTCTTCGGAGCCCCGAACGCACTCCAGATCAGCCCTCCCGAGAGAGATTAGGGCTTGGCGGCGGCTCCGTTTCGTAAAATGCGATGAAACTTTCTCTCTGATTTTTTTCTCCACGAAACGGAATATATAGAGTTGGAGTTAAGGTCGGTGGAGCATCAGGGGGCCCATGAGACAGGGGGGTGCGCCCAGGGGGAGGGGGCGCGCCCCCCACCCTCGTGGACAGGGTGTGAGCCCCTGGCCTTGATTCTTTTGCCAGTATTTTTCATATTTTCCAAAAGTTATCTCCTTGGATTTTCAGGTCATTCCAAGAACTTTTGTTTTCTGCACAATAAATAACACCATGGCAGTTCTGCTGAAAACAGCGCCAGTCCGGGTTAGTTTCATTCAAATCATGCAAGTTAGATTCCAAAACAAGGGCAAAAGTGTTTGGAAAAGTAGACACATTGGAGATGTACCAACTCCCCCAAGCTTAAACCTTTGCTTGTCCTCAAGCAATTCAGTTGATAAACTGAAAGTGATAAGGAAAAACTTTTACAAACTCTATTTTCTCTTGTTGTTGTAAATATGTAAAACCAGCATTCAAGTTTTCAGCAAAGTTTTTTAACTAACCATATTCACAATAACACTTAGGTCTCATGTTTACTCATATTAATGGCATAATCAACTAGCGAGCAATAATAATAAAACTCGGATGACAACACTTTCTCAAAACAATCATAATATGATATAACAAAATGGTATCATGCTAGCCCTTTCTGAGACCGCAAAACATAAATGCAGAGCACATTTAAACATCAAGAACTGACTAAACATTGTAATTCATGGTAAAAGAGATCCAATCAAGTCATACCCAATATAAACTAATAGTAATGAATGCAAATGACAGTGTGCCCTCCTGTGGGAGCTTTTTAATAAGAGGGTGATGACTCAACATAAAAGTAAATGGATAGGCCCTTCACAGAGGGAAGCAGGGATTTGTAGAGGTGCCAGAGCTCGATTTTAAAATAGAGATGAATAACATTTTGAGCGGTATACTTTCACTGTCAACACAAGAACTATGAGATCTCGATATCTTCCATGCTACATACATTATAGGCGGTTCCCAAATAGAATGGTAAAGTTTATACTCCCCCACCACCAACAAGCATCAATCCATGGCTTGCTCGAAACAACGAGTGTCTCCAACTAGCAACAACCTTGGGAGAGTTTTGTTTAATTATTTCGATTTGCTTTGATCTTTTTGATCATGGGACTGGGCATCCCGGTTACCAGCCATTTTCTTGTGAATGAGGAGCGAAGTCCACTCCTCTTGAGAATAACCCACCTAGCATGGAAGATACAGACATCCCTAGTTGAAACATGAGCTGCTCGAGCATACAAAACAAAATTTCATTTGAAGGTTTGGAGTTTGGCATATACAAATTTACTTGGAACGCCAGGTAAATACCGCATATAGGAAGGTATGGTGGACTCATATGGAATAACTTTGGGGTTTATGGAGTTTGGATGCACAAGCAGTATTCCTTCTTAGTACAGGTGAAAGTTAGCAAAAGACTGGGAAGCGACCAACTGAGAGAGCGACAACAGTCATGAATATGCATTAAAACTAATCAACACTGAGTGCAAACATGAGTAGGATATAATCTACCGTGAATATAAATATCGTGAAGGCTATGTTGATTTGTCTTTAACTACATGCGTGAACATGTGCCAAGTCGAGTCACTCAATTCATTCAAAGGAGGATACCACCCTCTCATACCACATCACAACCATTTTAATATCATGTTGGCACGCAAGGTAAACCATTATAAGCTCCTAGCTAATTAAGCATGGCATAAGCAACTATAATCTCTAATTGTCCTTGCAAGCATGTTTATTCATAATAGGTTGAATCAGGAACGATGAACTCATCATATTTACAAAAACAAGAGAGGTCGAGTTCATACCAGCTTCTCTCATCTCAATCAGTCCATCATATATCGTCATTATTGCCTTTCACTTGCACGACCAAACGGTGTGTATAATAATAATAGTGCATGTGCCTTGGACTAAGCTGGAATCTGCAAGCATTCAATTCAAGGGAGAAGACAAGGTAATATGGGCTCTAAGTTAAATCAACAATCATGCATATGAGAGCCACTAAACATTTTCAATATGGTCTTCTCCTCTTGAACCCCAAAGGAAAGAAAATAAATAAAACAATTTATACGGGAAAGCTCCCAACAAGTAAAATAAGAATGAGAAATCTTTTTGGGTTTTCATTTTAATTACTACTACAAGCATGGAAAGTAAACTAACTAATTTTTTTTGTTTTTTCTGAAGGTTTATCAAACACACAAGAAGAAAGCTAGAAAAAGAGATTAAACTAGCATGGATAATACAATGAAAGAGTATGAAGACCGATAGCTAGAATAGTGTGTGAACATGAATGTAAAGTCGGTGAGAAATACGTACTTCCCCAAGCTTAGGCTTTTGGCCTAAGTTGGTCTAATGCCAAGGATAGCCTGGCTGATATCCGAAGTTATAACTGGGGTCGTACTGAGATGCATCAGCCAATGCCTCCTGAGTTGCGGCATATTGGCGAGCTGCCTCCGCTCTCCTCTCATGTTCGGTTGCCTCTTCCCTGGTAACAACATATCTTCGTTTTACCTGGTAATCAAAAAGGGAAGGAGCAGGGAGAGCAACATGGACAGCGCGACGTCTGTCAAAGATTAGTCGATACTGAAGGAATTGTTCATTCCTCAAAAGAAAATGGTGCCTGACCATAGCGTCAAAATCTAAATAAGCGGCAGGCAACTCCATATCACCCTCACGTGGAGATATACCAAGATAATTAGCAACATGGGTCGCATAAATTCCTCCAAATAAATCTCCAGATATACCATTATTATGCAACCTATGTGCAACTATTGCCCCCAAGTTGTAATCTTTATTACCTAATACAACACTCTTGATGACACAAAGATCAGGGACACACATGTGACATGCTTCATCTTTACCGTTAATGCATCTACCAATGAAGAGAGCAAAATAATGTATAGCAGGAAAATGAATGCTCCCTATGGTAGCTTGTGCTATATCCCTAGATTCTCCCATAGTGATACTAGCAAGAAAGTCTTTATATTCAGATTTGTGGGGTTCATTAACATTGCCGCACTGTGGGAGTTTGCAAGCAGTTGTGAAATCTTCTAGGTCCATGGTATATGATTGATCATAAATATCAAACAGGACATTCTGAGAATTACGCGAAGATGTATATTTAAATCTTCTCACGAATGAATCAGTCAATTGGTAGTACTGAGGACACTTATCTTGTATGAAGTCCTCAAGATCGGCATTACGCACATATGCGTCAACTTCATCCTTGATGCCTGCATTGACCATAAACTCTTCTGACGACCATTCACAAGGCCGCGCCTCAGCTTCCCTTGGTGGTTCATCGTCTTTCTCATGCATAGCACGCCTGGGTCCTCTCTTTGTTGAGGAACCACCTTGGTACATTTTCCTGGACATATTTCTTCCTCTGAAAAAATTTCTGAAATTTTTAGTAACTTCAAAATAAAAGTGAATCAAACTAAACAAGATTGATAGCAACTACTCCCACAAGTGCCTAAAGCCTATATCATGCATTAGAATTACTTGGGACCTGACATGCAAGCTCAAGAACAGGGTCACCTATGCAGCAAAAATTTGCAATGAATAAAGCACTAGAACAAAAACTAATTGGACCATTGGAGGAGTCACATACCAAGCAACAATCTCCCAAAGTAGTTTTGTGAATGGAGCTTTGAGCAAGGAGATCGAAAATCGCAGCAAAATGAGCTAGAACTCGTGCTTGAGATGGATGGGGATTTTTTGGGAGGAAGATGGAGTGTGTGGGTGCGGGAATAAGTGGAGGGGGGGCACCATGGGCCCACGAGGTAGGGGGGCGCGCCCAGGGGGAGTGGGCGCGCCTTGGACCCTCGTGGCCAGGTGCTTGCCTCCCCTGTTGTGTTCTCAGTGCCTAAAATCCTCAAATATTCCATAAAAAATCATACTAAATTTGCAGGGCATTTGGAGAACTTTTATATTCAGGATATTTTTTATTGCATGGATAATTCAGGAAACAGACAAAAAAATACTAATTTTGCTTTATTTATTCTAAATAACAGAAAGTAAAAAAGAGAGTACAGAAAGTTGTGCCTTCTAGTTTCATCCATCTCATGATCATCAAAAGGAATCCACTAACAAGGTTGATCAAGTCTTGTTAACAAACTCATTCCGAATAACATGGAACCGGAGAAATTTCGAATAACACTAGGTTACCTAAACGGGGATATGAACATCCCCAACAATAAGAATATCATACTTTTTCTTGACAGCAGGAAGAGGAAATTCAAAACCTCCAATAATGATAGTTGGAATTTTTCCAATTGAATTGATGCTATGAACTTGAGGTCTTTTCCTCGGAAAGTGTACCGTATGCTCATTACCATTAACGTGAAAAGTGACATTGCCTTTGTTGCAATCAATAACAGCCCCTGCAGTATTCAAAAAGGGTCTACCAAGGATAATCGACATACTATCGTCCTCAGGATTATCAAGAATAACAAAGTCCATTAAGATAGTGACATTTGCAACCACGATAGGCACATCCTCACAAATACCGACAGGTATAGCAGTTGATTTATCAGCCATTTGCAAAGATATTTCAGTAGATGTCAACTTATTTAATTCAAGTGTACGATATAAAGAGAGAGGCATAACACTAACACCGGCTCCAAGATCACATAAAGCAGTTTTAATATAGTTTCTTTTAATGGAGCATGGTATAGTTGGTACTCCTGGGTCTCCAAGTTTCTTAGGTATTCCACCTTTAAAAGTATAATTAGCAAGCATGGTGGAAATTTCAGCTTCCGGTATCTTTCTTTTATTTGTCATGACATCCTTCATATATTTAGCATAAGGATTTACTTTGAGCATATCAGTTAAGTGCATACGTAAGAAGATAGGTCTAAACATTTCAGCAAAGCGCTCAAAATCCTCATCATCCTTTGTCTTGGATGGTATAGGAGGAAAAGGCATGGGTTTCTGAACCCATGGTTCTCTTTCTTTACGTGCTTCCTAGCAACAAAGTCTCTCTTACCATAACGTTGATTCTTTGATTGTGGGTTATCAAGATCAACAACAGGTTCAATCTCTACATCATTGTTATTGCTAGATTGAGCATCAACATGAACATTATCATTAACATTATCACTAGGTTCATGTCCATCACCTGATTGTGTTTCAGCATCAGAAATAGAAATATCATTGGGATTCTCAGGTGTGTCTACAACAGGTTCACTAGAAGCATGCAAAGTCCTATCATTTTTCGTCTTCTTCTTTCTAGAAGGACTTGGTGCATCTACATTATTTCTCTGAGAATCTTGCTCAATTCTTTTAGGGTGGCGTTCAGGATACAAAGGTTCCTGAGTCATGCTACCAGTTCTAGTAGCCACTCTAACAGCAAAATCATGTTTATTATTTAATTCATCAAGCAAATCACTTTGAGCTTTAAGTACTTGTTCAGCTTGAGTGGTAACCATAGAAGCATATTTGCTAATGAGTTTAAGTTCACCTTTAACTCTAGCCATATAATCACTCAAGCGTCCTATCATGAAAGCATTACTCTTTAGTTCTCTACCAACATAAGCATTAAAACTTTCTTGCCTAGCCATAAAGTCATCTAATTCATCTAAACATTGGCTATGAAATTTCGTAGACAGAATTTCAACTTTATCATATCTATAGAGAGAATTTACCTTTACTACCTGTGTCGGGTTATCAAGACAATGTGTTTCTTCAATAGGTAGATTAGACCATGTATTTCTTCAATAGGAGGTAAATTCTTAACATCTTCAACTTTAATACCTTTTTCTTTCATTGATTTCTTTGCCTCTTGCATATCTTCAGGAGCAAGAAATAGAACACCACTCTTCTTCGGAGTTAGTTTAGGAATAGGCTCAGGAGTTGGCTCAATTGGTTCAGGAATTGGCTCAGGAAGAGTCCAATTATTTTCATTAGTCAATATATTATTCAATAACAATTAAGCTTGGTCAACTGTTCTTTTTTGCTGAAAACACAACCAGCACAACAATCCAAGTGGTCCTTGGAAGCATCGCTTAGTCCATTATAAAAGATATCAATTATTCCATTTTTCTTAAGAGGATGATCAGGCAAAGCATTAAGTAATCGGAGAAGCCTCCCCCAAGCTTGTGGGAGACTCTCTTCTTCGATTTGCACAAAATTATATATTCCCCGCAAGGCAGCTTGTTTCTTATGAGCAGGGAAATATTTAGCAGAGAAGTAATAAATCATATCCTGGGGACTACGCACACAACCAGGATCAAGAGAATTAAACCAAGTTTTAGCATCACCCTTTAATGAGAATGGAAATATCTTAAGGATAGAGTAATATCAGGATTTCTCATCATTAGTAAACAAGGTGGCCACAACAGTTTCAGATTCATTGCCATAAAAAGGATCAGATTCAACCAAAGTAATTATTTCAGGATCAACAGAGAATTCGTAATCCTTATCAATAACAAAGATAGGTGAAGTAGCAAAAGCAGGGTCATATTTCATTCTAGCATTTAGAGTTTTCTGTTTAAGTTTAGCTAGTAATTTCTTAAGATCAGATCTATCATTGGAAGCAAAACGATCTCTAGCAGTTTCTTCATCCATAACATAACCCTCAGGAACAACAGGCAATTCATATTTAGGGGGAGAACCTTCATCATCACTATCATCAATGATTTCATCTTCAATAATTTCGTTCTCTCTAACCCTAGCAAGTTGTTCATCAAGATATTCACCTAATGGCACAGTAGTATCAAGCATAGAAGTAGTTTCATCATAAGTATCATGCATAGCAGAAGTGGCATCATCAATAACATGCGACATATTAGAATTCATAGGAGTAGCAGGTTTAGATGTCGCAAGCTTACTCAAAACGGAAGGAGAATCTAGTGCAGGGCTAGATGGCAGTTCCTTACCTCCCCTCGTAGTTGAGCGAAAAATCTTAGTTCTTTCGTCTTTCAAGTTCTTCATAGTGATCAGCATATATAAATCCCAAGTGACTCAAAGAATAGACCTATGCTCCCCGGCAACGGCGCCAGAAAATAGTCTTGATAACCCACAAGTATAGGGGATCGCAACAGTTTTCAAGGGTAGAGTATTCAACCCAAATTTATTGATTCGACACAAGGGGAGCCAAAGAATATTCTCAAGTATTAGCAGTTGAGTTGTCAATTCAACCACACCTGGATAACTTATTATCTGCAGCAAAGTATTTAGTAGCAAAGTAGTATGATAGTAATGGTAACAGTGGCAAAAGTAACAGTAGCAGTTTTGTAGTGATTGTAATAGTAGCAACGGAAACGTAAATAACCAAAGCACAATATGTGAAAAGCTCGTAGGCATTGGATCAGTGATGGATAATTATGTCGGATGCGATTTCTCATGTAATAGCTATAACATAGGGTGACACAGAACTAGCTCCAATTCATCAATGTAATGTAGGCATGTATTCTGAATATAGTCATACGTGCTTATGTAAAAGAACTTGCATGACATCTTTTGTCCTACCCTCCCGTGGCAGCGGGGTCCTAGTGGAAACTAAGGGATATTAAGGCCTCCTTTTAATAGAGTACCGGACCAAAGCATTAGCACTTAGTGAATACATGAACTCCTCAAACTACGGTCATCACCGAGAAGTATCCCGATTATTGTCACTTCGGGGTTGTCGGATCAGAACACATAATAGGTGACTATAGACTTACAAGATAGGATCAAGAACTCACATATATTCATGAAAACATAATATGTTCACATCTGAAATCATGGCACTCAGGCCCTAGTGACAAGCATTAAGCATAGCAAAGTCATAGCAACATCAATCTCAGAACATAGTGGATACTATGGATCAAACCCTAACAAAACTAACTTGATTACATGGTAAATCTCATCCAACCCATCACTGTCCAGCCAGCCTATGATGGAATTACTCACGCACGCCGGTGAGCATCATGAAATTGGTGATGGAGGATGGTTGATGATGACGACGGTGTAAGTGCATCTAGTGCCCCTTAGTGATTTCGGTGTATTGAAGACTTGTAGGTTAAGGGACTGATTCGTTTGTGAGTGTACACAGGTCTATAAGTCTATGAGGAGTTTGATATTTACAAAGAAAGTTGACCCCTAAAAATGAAGTTCTTCAACTGAAGACTTTGGATTTCTGAAGACTCTCTGAAGACTTTGAAAGTGAAGAAATTGGTGTGACCTTGAAGACTTGGCAATCATTCGAGGAACATGAAGCGTGAAGACTTTTGTTTTCATAGTTTCATTTTCTCTTTCTTGAGTCATAGGAAACACCGTACTGTTAAAGGGGGTTGAGGAAATAATAAGGAAAAATTTCCATGTGATGCTCAACTCAAAATCCTACACCTACCAATCCCTTCGAGTGAAGCCATTGGAAATCTCATATAGTTCAGTCATATTCTTCAGTGACAGAGACGAAGTTCTTATGGTCTCTGAGGAATTTGTTCTGACTGAGGAGTTAGGAATTCGCCAGTGCGGATTGCCTACGCAGTGAGGAACATGATTTCCCTGAGGAATTTGAGAGTCAAATTTCCGACCGTTGCTGTGCTATGCGCCATCTGTCCCTAAATATCTACCCACCTAACGGTCATATCATTGAAGGGCATTTATGTCTTATCATGTCAGGCAGCTCCCTAGGCTATAAATAGCTGCCCCCTACAACCACTAGCTGGTTGGCTGCTCCGAGAGAAACTGACACTTGTCATTTGAGAGCATCCCATCCTCCGAGGACTTTGAGCGAAAATCATCAAGTGAGGAAAACCCAAACCCAAACACCTTCCAACCCAAAGTGATTGAGCATCACTGAAGAGATTGATCCTGCGTGGATCTGACGCTTGTTACCTTTGAAGATTGTGCTTCTTCCAAACGGTTAGGTGTCAAGGTCTAGAGCATCCAAGAGGAATTGTGGATCGCCGAGTGACCTAGTATGTGAAGGTTTGGAAGTCACCTAAAGACTTACCATCAGTGATTGGGCGAGGTCTGTGTGACCTTAGCTCAAGGGGAATATGGTGAGGACTGTGTGTCCGGGACTGTGTGTCCTCGAGTTTAAATACTCAGCCGCTCCAACCAGATGTACAACTGAGACAACAATTGGAACTGGTCTACCAAATCATTGTCTTCACCAAGCTTACTGTTTCTAATTCCTCAACTCTTTCATTTCCTCATTTCTGTTGTTGTGTGCTTGTTCATATCTGTTTGAAGACTTTGACTGAAGACTTTCTCAATTTCCTTAGTTCAATTTCTTCAGTTTGTCCGTCTTCATCCTGTGTTATCCTATGCTTACACTTTCTATACTCTGTGCTTGTCTTCATTTCATTATGATGACTATGCTTGTGTTCTGCTGTGTTTACTTTTGAGTACTTATTCCGCTGCAAGTAGTTCTTCATTTAGGAATTACCTCATCGACAAATTCCTCAGTGAAGAATTCATAAAAATCGCCTATTCAACCCCCTGTAGTCGATATAACGCACTTTCAATTGGTATTAGAGCAAGGCCCTCCCTTGTTCTGTGTGATTTTGGTTTAACCGCCTGGAGTTTTAGTTATGTCGACTGCAGGAATGAGGAACGTATCCGGCCCCATCTTTGACGGTCATGAGTATCCTCAATGGAAGGCCATGATGAAGAAGCGACTCATGGCTATGGACATCGAACTGTGGACCGTCATTGAGATTGGTCTTACCGATTTATGCAAGATGGCAGAGGCTGATGACATTCGCAAGTACACTCTACTCAACCTCACAGCAAAGGATGTCATCTGCTCCTGTTTGTCCCAAAATCAGTTTAGGAATGTCATGCATCTCAATCACGTGAAGCTAATCTGGGACCGGCTCTCTGAGGTCTATGAAGGTCATCGTACTCGTCATGATCCTTGGTTTGAGGATTACAAGGATTCTCTCAAAGAGATGACTTTCGCACCTGAATCATCATCCTCTTCACCGTGCCTTATGGTCGAGGGTGCGAAGGTAACTGAATGCTACCTTTCCGAATCTAGTGATGATGAATCAGGTGATGAATTTGGCCCAGCTATAACAAACTTGCTTCCCTTGCCACTAAACAACAAAGAGCTTTGAAAAAAGTTCAATACATGCTAAATAAGAGCAATGATATGTTGGGTGAAGAAATGGATCAGTCAAAAGCTTTGGCTGAGAGTCTTCAGAGACTTCAGTCCAAGTTTGACACCCTTCAAGGTCATCATAACACTCTCTTATCTGATCACGAGAAGCTTTCTTATGAATTTCTTCAAAGAAAGCAAGATCTTGAGAAGCTAAGAGTGGATTATGAAGATCTTCAGAAGGAGCGTGATTCATTACTTGCTCAACAAATCAGCGCTATTTACGAAGAATTTGTTCCTCCATGTCTGAAGTGCATTGAATGTGAATCTGCTAATTCTTCACCTGAATGTTCAAATGCTTCTAATGCTACAAATTCTTCACCTGTCTCTGCTATCACTAATTCCTCATCTGAGGACATTGCTAGTATCACTGATGATGCAGGGCTGAAGGAATTGTACATGACAGGCATGTACAAAAGCCTCAAAGGGCATCAGACTCTTTGTGATGTGCTTAAAAAGCAGATCCTCAACAGGAACCCTAGGAAAGAGGGTATTGCATTTGAGAGGAAACTCAATGCTTATGGAACATATTGGAAGCCTGAGCAGTACCCCAAAACCTCATGGGTTGCTGCAAAGGGACCTCCAGTTGATCCATCCAATTTATTCAGCTTTACATGTGAATATCCTCATTCTTCTGATGAGTCATTTGACTCCAACTATAAACTGTTCAAAAGTTAGAATGGTGATGTATTTGCTAGATATGTTGGCACTAACTGCAGGAATGGTTCCCCTATGAAGAAAATTTGGGTTCCCAAAATTTGCCTTGAAAGTCTTCAGGTGAATGTCCTCATGACGCCACCTGTGAAGAATAGGAACTCCAGATCAAATTCTTCATATGGACCAAATTCTTCATATGGATCCAAGTCCTCATACAGATCAAATTCCTCAAAAGGATCAAAGTCCTCATATGATCATCATCGTGCTAACCCCTCTGTTTTGCAGGGTAGAGCTAAGGGCTATGAATATGAGTATTATTCTTCTAATCATTATGTTCATAAGTCCTTGAAGAATTTCTCTGCCTATTCATATGCTTATCATAACCCCTCTTCTATGAAGCGAAGTGGACTGGATTCTATGCCACCTTTCTCATATGGTGCTCGCAGAGTGATGAATTCTTTGCCACCCCTTCAGATGTGGGTGGTGAAGAAAAAGAACCAATCTCTTGTGCAGGGTCAGGTCTCCAGACGTACTCAAAACATCTGAAGAATTTGCTGGAGACCTGAACAGTGCCTAAAAGGACGCATGCTAATCATGAAGAAATGAACCTTCATTTCTCACGTCCTCGTACTATTTATCTGTTCTATTTCTTGACGAAATTGATCTGATGATATTGATGCCATATTCTTCACTAATGAAGTATATGAGTTCGTAAGTTGCACTAATTCATCTGCAGGATGATCAACCCAAAGCAAATGAGTGGGTCCTCGATAGTGGATGTACAAATCACATGACTGGTGACAAGAATCTATTGATGGATGCTCCGTTATCACCATCACATCTGAAGCATATCATTTTCGCTGACAAAGGCAAAAGTCAGGTATTGGGTCTAGGTAAGGTTGCGATCTCAAAGGATCAACACATGGACAAAGTCATGCTTCTCGAGTCCTTAGGATACAACCTCATGTCTGTCTCAATGCTTTGTGATCTCGATATGGTTGTTGTCTTTGGCAAATATCGTTGTGTTGTGATCATGGAAGCTGAAAATTCCAAAGTCTTCGAAGGCTTTAGGAGAGGAGACTTGTACATTGTTGATTTCTCTACAGGACCACAATCGGCCGTATGCCTACTCACAAAAGCTTCAGAAGGCTGGCTATGGTATAGACGACTTGGTCATGCTGACATGAGGAATTTGCACACGCTTGCGAAGAAGAAGCATGTCATTGGCATTGAGAATGTCAAATTCCTCAAGGATCACTTATGCGGAGCCTGTGAAGCTAGGAAGATGACAAAGACCAAGCATCCAACGAAGACTATCATGACTACCACTCGACCATTTGAATTGCTTCATATGGATCTCTTTGGTCCTAATCATTATTCCGCTATTACAAATGATGCATCTCTATATGGATTTGTTATTGTTGATGATTATTCTCGTTACACATGGGTGCACATTGTCACTTACAAACATGAGGTGCAGGAAGTCTTCTAACGATTTTCCTCGAGGGCTTCAACCAACTTTGGTGTGAAGATCAAGCACATCAGAAGTGACAATGGGACTGAGTTCAAGAATTCCGGTCTCGATGACTATCTTGATGAACTTGGTATTACTCATGAGTTATCTGCTCCTTATACTCCTCAGCAGAATAGCATCGTGGAGCGCAAGAACAGAACTCTTGTTGAGATGGATTGCACTATGCTTGATAAATACAAGACGCCTCATCGTTTCTAGATTGACGCAATTGATACTGCGTGCCACATCATCAACAGAGTATATCTTCACAAATTCTTCAAGAAGACTGCTTATGAACTCGTCACTGACAAGAAACCCAATGTGAGTTACTTCAAAGACTGCTTATGAACTCGTCACAGACGCCTCATCGATTCTAAATTTGCAACGAAAGCACATGAAGGTTTCATGCTTGGTTACGGAAAGGACTCGCGCACCTACAAAGTCTTCAACAACGTTCTTCACAAGGTTGTTGGAACTGTAGATATGCGGTTCAATGAAACTAATGGCTCGCAAAGAGAGCACATACCTTCTGTGTTAGATGAACCAACACCTGAGGAATCTATCAAGTTCAAGGCTACTGAGGATGTCATTCCTACCGAAGAATCTGCTGAAGAATTTATTCCAGAACATGATGAACGTCGAGCTGGCGCACCTGAAGAAAATGGTCCTGGGGAAAATGCTCCTGAAGAAAATGCGGATCAAATTCCTCGAAGACAACCCGCTCATCCTTGCATTGCAAATGAAGTGCAAATCGAGAAGATCATCGATGACATTGAAGCACCAGGTCCTCTCACAAGCTCAAAAGCTTCACATTTGTCTAACTTTTGTGGGCACTTTGCTTTTGTCACTATCATAGAGCCCACTAAGGTAAATGAAGCATTTCTAGAGCCTGAGTGGATTCAAGCTATGCAAGAAGAATTACATCAGTTCGAGCTCAACAACGTCTGGGAACTGGTCAAACGTCCAGATCCTCGCAAGCACAACATTATTGGCACAAAGTGGATCTACCGCAACAAGCAAGATGAAAATGGCCTTGTGGTGAGGAATAAGGCACGACTTGTAGCTCAAGGCTACACACAGGTTGAAGGAATTGATTTCAATGAAACTTTTGCACTTGTTGCTAGACTTGAGGCTATTCACATATTACTTGCTTATGCTAACCATCATGATATTATCTTACAACAAATGGATGTGAAAAGTGCATTCCTCAATGGTAAGCTTGAGGAAGAAGTATATGTTGCTCAACCCCCAGCTTTTGAAGATCCAAAGCATCCTGACTCAATAAGGCCATGTATGGCCTCAAGCAGGCCCCTCGGGCGTGGTATGATACTTTGAAGGAATTCCTCATGAAGAAAGGCTTCAAACCCGGTTCACTCGACCCAACTTTTTTCACTAAATCTTATGATGGTGAACTGTTTGTGTGCCAAATTTATGTTGATGATATCATTTTTGGCTGTATTGACCAACGTTACAGTGATGAATTTGCCTATATGATGAGTGAAGAATATCAAATGTCTATGATGCGAGAATTGAAATTCTTTTTAGGTCTTCAAATTCGTCAACAACGCAATGGCATATTCATATCTCAGGAGAAATACCTCAAGGACGTATTGAGGAAATTCGGCATGCAAGATTGCAAAGGGGTCAAAATTCCAATGCCCACAAATGGCCATCTATGCACTAATGAAAATGGTAAAGACTTTGATCAAAAGGTATACCACTCCATGATTGGCTCTTTATTGTACCTATGTGCATCTAGGCCGGATATTATGCTTAGTGTTTGCATGTGTGCGCGATTTCAAGCTACACCGAAGGAATCACACCATAAGGCTGTGAAGCATATTCTTCGATATCTAGCTCACACACCAACACTTGGATTACGGTATCCCAAGGGCTCTTTGTTTGATCTCATTAGATATTCAGACTCTGACTATGCTGGCAATCGTGTGGACCGCAAGTCAATGCCAGGCACATGCCATTTCCTCAGACGATATTTGGTCTGTTGGTCCTCGAAGAAACAGAACTGCGTATCACTCTCCACTGCAGAAGCTGAGTACATTGCTGCTGGATTGTGCTGTGCTGAATTACTACGGATGAAGCAAACACTCAAGGACTATGGCATCAACGTGAAGAATGTGCCTCTCTACTACGAGAGCGCTATCAAGATTGCTCATAACCCAGTTCAACACGCGAAGACCAAGCACATCTAGATTCGTCATCATTTTCTTCGTGATCATGTGTTGAAGGGAGACATCTCCTTCGACCATGCAAGCACTGAAGACCAGCTGACCGATTGAGGGAGTCCTGGATTAGGGGGTTTCCGGACAGCCAGACTATATACTTTGGCCGGACTATTGGACCGTGAAGATACAAGACTCAAGACTTCGTCCCGTGTCCGGATGGGACGCTCCTTTGCATGGAAGACAAGATTGGTGATCCGGATATTATATTTCCTTCTTTGTAACCGACTCCATGTAAACCCTAGCCCCCTCCGGTATCTATATAAATCGGAGTGTTTAGTCCTTAGAGGGAGAATCATAATCATCATAGGCTAGCTTCTAGGGTTTAGCCTCTACGATCTCGTGGTAGATCAACTCTTGTAACACTCATATCATCAATATCAATCAAGAAGGAAGTAGGGTTTTACCTCCATTGAGAGGGCCCGAACCTGGGTAAAACATCGTGTCCCTTGCCTCCTATTACCTCAGCCTTAGATGCACAGATCGGGACCCCCTACCCGAGATCCGCCGGTTTTGACACCGACATTGGTGCTTTCATTGAGAGTTCCTTTGTGTCGTTGCTGCAAGGCTTGATGGCTCCTTCAATCATCAACAACAACATGGTCCAGGGTGAGACTTTTCTCCCCGGACAGATCTTCGTGTTCAGTGGCTTCGCACTGTGGGCCAATTCGCTTGGCCATCTGGAGCAGATCGATAGCTACGCCCCAGGCCATCAGGCCAGGTTCAGAAACCTAAACTACATGGCCGATATCCGCGGAGACTTGATCTTCAACGGATTCGGGCCTATGCCAGGAGCGCCGGACAGTCACGATGAGCACGGCTTAGACCTGCTATCCGACAATGCTCGGGATATCACCCCTGTGGGAGCCCCGGACACGGCTTAGACCTGCTGTCGCACAATGCTCGGGATATCGCCCCTGCGGGAGCCTCGGACCTAAATCCGGGGCAGATTGCGTCGCCCAAGGACGGGTGGATGGACCCCGCCCCGGAGGCTGCACCCTTATCGGCGGTAGAGCCGAACACAGACTTCACCCCCAAGGAAGCCTGCGACACCGGACCCCCGGACTCGTGTCCGGCTGTAGGTTCCAGTCCGCGCACCCCCTAGCCCGCCGAATCTGGTTGGGCTCCGGTAATGGAGTTCACCGCTGCGGATATTTTCTGGTACTCGCCCTTTGGTGACATGCTAAACTCGTTAAAATATCTCTCTCTCTTCATCAGGAGACTCTTGGCTGAACTATGTCCAGCTCGAGTGGGAAGCTGGCGACGAGGGAATTCGTTGCCCACCCACCACCCACTTCATAGCCACTGTCGATGATTTGACCGAGGTGCTTGATTTCGACTCCGAAGACATCGACGGTGTGGACGACGATGTAGGAGAAGAACAGGAACTAGCACCCACGGGGCGGTGGATAGCCACCTCTTCATATGATATATATATATAGTGGACACTCCGAAAGAAACCAATGGCGATAAGGCAATGGAGGATAACCCCTCAAGGAAGAAAGCAAAAGCATGGGCGTCGTCAGCACCATTCCAAGCCCCGCCACAGCAATACCGGCACTGGAGACAAGAACAATCCGGATGGTGCCGAAGATGAATACAACCCCGACCAGCCTGCCTTCGAGCAGGCCGAACAGGAAGACGAGCAGGTCAGCCCAGACGAACAGGCAACGGACGGATACCCGGAGGAGGACAACTACATGCCCCCTCCAAAGACGAGATGAGCCTCGGCGACGACGAGTTCGGCGTGCCTGAGGACCCCGTAGAGCAGGAGCGCTTCAAGCGCCGGCTTATGGCCACTGCGAGGAGCCTGAAAAAGAAGCAGTAGCAGCTCCAAGCTGATCAAGACCTGCTCACAAACAGATGGACGGAAGTCCTGGCAGCCGAGGAATATGGACTCGAGCGCCAAACAGCTGACCGGCCACCTCGTGGCCGGGATAAAACGGCATATCATCCGGAATACCAGCCCGCACCCCCACGCCAATACACTACGGCCCGGGGCAATAGGCAAGACCTACAATATATACTGGAAAACAAGGCAGGACAGCCAAGATCGATCTACGGATCGCGAGGGCGCGCCCAACCACGTGACGATGATCGTCATGCCGGATACGCCACGCCATCAACAAGTCCGGCCGGGCCGAACACAGCCAACCAGACTCATTCGAACTACGTAGCCACATAGCCCGAGATAGAGGCGCCGCACACCCCCTCTGCTTCACTAACGAAGTGATGGATCATGAATTCCCAAAAGGGTTTAAACCTGTAAACATTGAATCATACGATGGCACAACAGACCCCGCAGTTTGGATCGAAGATTTCCTTCTCCACATTAACATGGCCCGCGGAGACGATCTACATGCCATCAAGTATCTTCCCCTTAAGCTCAAAGGACCAGCCAGGCACTGGCTAAATAGCTTGCCGGCAAATTCCATTGGCAGTTGGGAAAACCTGGAGGATGCTTTCATCGACATCTTCCAGGACACATACGTGCGACCACCGGATGCTAATGACTTGAGCCACATCACCCAACAGCCCGGAGAGTCAGCCAGAAAATTCTGGACTCAGTTCCTAACTAAAAAGAACCAAATTGTCGATTGTCCGGACACCGAAGCCCTGGCGGCCTTTAAGCATAATATCCGCGACGAGTGGCTCGCCCGACACCTCGGCCAGGAAAAACAAAAACCATGGCGGCCCTCACGACACTCATGACACGCTTTTGCGCAGGCGAGGATACCTGGTTGGCTCGCAGCAGCACCGCGCCAATAAACTCTGGCACTTCAGACGTCCGAGACAATAACGGCAAGCCACGGCGCAACAGACATAAGCATCAGAACAATGGCGACCACACTGAAGACACGACAGTCAACGCCAGATTCAGTGGCTCAAAATCTGGTCAGCGGAAAAAACCGTTCAAAAGAAATAATCAGGTATCGTCCAGTCTGGACCACATACTCGATCGCTCGTGCCAAATTCACGGCACCCCGGATAAGCCAGCAAACCACACTAATAGAGACTGCTGGGTATTCAAACATGCCGATAAGATAAATGCCGAGAGCAAGGACAAGGGGCTGCACAACGACGATGACGAAGAGCCCCAGCGTCCGAACACGGGGGGACAAAAGAAATTCCCTCCCCAGATGAAAACGGTCAACATGATCTACGCTACTCACATTCCCAAACGGGAACGAAAGCGAGCACTGAGGGACGTCTATGCGATGGAGCCAGTCGCCGCAAAATTCAACCCATGGTCGGCCTGTGAGATCACCTTTGATCGTAGGGATCACCCTACCAGCATCCGTCACGGCGGTTCGGCCACATTGGTTCTAGACCCAATCATTGACGAATTTCACCTCACACGAGTCCTTATGGATGGCGGCAGTAGCCTGAACCTGCTTTATCAGGACACAGTGCGCAAAATGGGCATTGACCCTTCAAGGGGTAGAGGGCCGCTGCACAGGCTCCATAACACTAGAAGTGGTCTTCGGATCTCCGGATAACTTCCGAAGCGAGTTAATCTTCGACATCGTCCCTTTTCGTAGCGGCTATCATGCACTGCTTGGACAAACCGCATTTTCTCGATTCAATGCGGTAGCACACTATGCATACCTTAAGCTCAAGATGCCAGGACCTCGCGGGGTCATAACAGTCAACGGAAACGTGGACTGCTCACCCCGTACAGAGGAGCATAATGCAGCTCTCGCGGCAGAAGTACAATGCAGCTTCTCCGACAAACCACCAATCCGGCGACAATAACCCCGAAAGCTGTCAAGCGAGTCCTGAGTACCCCGCAACAGGATCGCCAGGCACGCCAAGAGAGCGACTAGCAGTCCGGCCTCCGCTCCAGCCCCATTAAGGCAGCACTCGTGCCACACGTACACAATTACGCACTCAAAATACCATGGGCATAGGCGGAGGCGCAATAGTGCGGTTCAGCCACAACATACTTTAATAACCCTCTCTATCTTTCAGGACCCTGCTTCAGGGCAGCCTCTTCAGGAGAGTCGGATTATCGGACTTTCATAGGAGAGAAATCGAAGGAGGCAAAAGGCTTTACGCACGAAAGGAATACCCAGGTGGAATCTATTCACGATCGTTATACCTGTTTTATATACCTACATGTGGCCCGCCCTTGGATAGGACATGTCAAATAGTCCTATTTACCTCTGCTTAACGCATTCATTGTAAACATACATATAGACGTATTATACATCAATGGGAGAGTATAAACATCGTCAGCTTATTATTCCTATCTGCACATTTTTTTCTATAAATGTTTATTTACTATTGCATCCATACACTTTGGTACGTTTAGTTTGCCAGGGGCTTCTTATGGCACCCCTTAATATGGCAAGACAAGTCCGAACACTTTCGACAGTGCGGCACCCCGAACTTATAGCACTATATGCATCAGCTCCGAATCATGTCTTGGGTCAATAGTTGGGTTAGCCCGGCTCCCTTGTTTTGGTACCTTACGTTCCGTTATATCCACTAAGGTAACGCAGGGATAAATACTGCAATTGTGTCGCGGTTCTTCCGGACGAACACCTCAGTAGAGAAAGCTATAAACTGACCGACATGATGCGGGGAGAGATGGTCGCTGTTCGAGAGGTTTTAAAATCCTTAAAGATTTTTCCGCTTTAGGCGAGGAATCGACCTTGTCCGATTTTTTAGGCGTATGTAGCGCCCCAATTCGGCTTTCCAAATTCTAGGGGCTTTGCCGAAATTTAAAATTATAGACTTCTATGGCTAAGTGAAAGTTATAAAGGCACATAGTATGATTGCCTTGTTCGTTGTGCCAAACACCTCCTTTAGGGACCAAATATTTGGATAAAGAGTGTCTGGGTTTTCCACGAACACCCCAGTACTAGTTACGTGGGGGCGGCAGCCGACGACTGGCCTACTTTCAGAATTTTATAAACATCGGCAGCCGATGAAAGACTGAAGAGGCTCTACACGAATGAAATTGATGCTCGAAACAGACTCAAGCTCCGGGAAGAAGAGGGTGGGAGGGCGGGAAAACAAAGGCAACTTGGAAGGGGAAACCGACGAATAT